>NC_141830.1:14244708-14548825 GCF_982586985.1 Callionymus lyra
AGGGGTGCCAGACACATTTTTATTTTTTAAGCATTTCAGCTAATTAAAAGCTATAACTAAAAGAAATGCGTTGTTTTTTCCCCATCGTAACAGGTTAGCATCGTGTTCCTACTGTTGTCATTTTTTGGGGCTAATTTGTGTTTGTCTGACAGAATGCATGCGTGGTTTATTTTGATTTATTTTTTATGAAGAATTTCTGTATTTTCTGTGGCTATTGGAAAAAAACAATTTCCCGAGGAGACCTCCTAAGTGATCAATAAAGTTTTACCTTACCTGACCTTACCATTACAGCGAAATGAAAATGTGTCATTGGACACCCCATTTGTTCTGGTGCACCCCTTCAACAGGTACTTACCACTGCAGAACACTCAACAAAATCATCAATCGCAGATAAAACATTCTCTATTCTAGATGATAAGAACATTACGTCCTGCGAGGTGGAAGAGTTCAGTCGTCGGTCAGAAGAAGAACTTTTCTTCTTAAGGTTTAACGTCCGTTCGGGAGATTTGTGGCAAATCTTAACACACCTCTGATGATGAAAGAAGTCAGTGTTTCTGCGTGAGCAGATTTCTTTTCTCCAGCACGATTCTGTGCAGAGTAAGTGATCTTCAAAGCCAGTCTACGACATCGTGGTGATTATACTCCCTGAGATCCTTCTGGTTGTGGTGACCATTTAATTGCTCTTCTCTTGATGGAGACATAAAGAGAGTCAACAGGTCCGAGGAGGACACTTTAATTATGAGCCTCGTGTAACAGTGTTTATATAAGGATTGGAATATTTGTCATTGGGAATATATGTGTTTACAGCCAGATAAAGTGTCATGTCAACAGTGGAGCGTAAACCGTGGCATATGAATCGGAGTGATATGGAAGGAAGAAGCAGGAAATCAGACCAAACATGGGCACAGATGACGCAGAGAGGATACCCAGTTTCCATAGCAACAGGCAGGTGCAAGACACAGGGAGAGCAAGATCTGGTGCTTCGATCTGCTGAGGTGAAACATTTGCATGCACATGGCGGAGGGAGGAGGACGACACTGACTGAAGCGTAAAATTAGGGAACTGACGTCGTGACCAAGCGCTTCAGAAGATGACATGTGACCTCGACGACCCCGTGTGCACGCCAAAGAACGGCGAGGAGGATGAAGGAAGAGTTGACGTGTGGAGGGTGGGGGGGGGTTGATGATGTGTACGCTGGAGGTGGGATGCAGGAGGAAGGAAGAAACAAAGGAGGAAAGATAAGGGAGAGAGGAGATAATGACTAGGTGCCCGTTCCAATGTTTCTACCCATCTCATATTTTCATTCTTGTTTTCCAAATAAATCCGTTAAATCACCTCGTAACGATTAGCACTCTTGCCAACGAGCTAGGTTGCTAAGTATATAGCATTACATTTCCTTTACTTTTACTATTGAAAAAACTTCTGCATAAAAGAAATTCTGCATTGTTATGCATTACAGGTGTTTTTTTTACACCAGTTATTTCTTTCTTTTCAAAACATGTGAATAAGTAGAATAAAAACAATGAGTTTGGGGTTGTATCGTAATCTTCTGAACTTCAAACTCAATACTTTTTAGTTTGATTTGACAGTGCAAATTTCAATATCTACACCTGGCTAGCTGGGACAAATAAGACTGTCAATTAACTGTTATATCAATCACCTCCACCACTGCATGTGTATTTCTGTAAACCAGGTAGATCGTTCACTTTGACCAAGAGTCAAACACATTTGTTTTCAAGCCTCCGGGTCGCCTTGACCAAGAGGCGGCACAGGGGTGAAACAGGAATGGAAGTTACCGTGACATAACCTGAGCTCACACCTTACAACACAATGGGACACCTTTGTCTGGTGGGGGAACCTGCGGTGGATATCATGGGGACCATCCTACCTCAGACACCACTTGTGTCAAATATACCTGCCCTGACCTGGGCTTGACCTCTGCACTGATACTCAAACAGTAAATCCTGAGAGCCTGAATTCCCGCGGGGTCCTTCTGTTAGCGCCGCACTCTGTGGATGCACTTGCAGCTGCTTCATGGTAATCCCACTTCTGACAACACTTAAGAGAGTGGCTTCAAACCCTGGAACACGGCGGCTCAATAATTCCTGTTGTTACTTCTTACGCATCGAACACTGGCCTCACTCGCTCTAGGCTGACTGTCCCTCTTCTCACAACACTTGTCACACAGAGACAGATCCACATCTCTCACTTTACAAAAAAATAAATCAGCTGGAAACGATGCAGTACACATGCCAGGCCTGTGGGTGGCATTGTTATGCACTAGCAACAAAAAGAAGATATCATGCACAGGAAGAAGAGCGAGCATGTGAACCTGAACAATATGAAATAAGATTTATTTCACTTTTTTCTATGACTCGACAGATATATAAATGCTGCATCAATATGATTATATTATGATATATAAAGTTGTCTATCAGTTGACCATGATCCAAACCATGACATCCAGATCTTTTTGTTTGGACCAACAACTCCGTCTCCACATGGATAGGTCGATAAGACAGATAAGTTTGTGTGTCCTGACATGGCCTTGAACCCTATAACATTATAGCCTGTTTACAATGGTGATCCTATATTTTTTTGGGGGGGTGAAATAAAAATCACTAAAAACTTAATAGGATTTTATGAATATGTTTCTCGATGTTGTAGTTTATCCTAACACCACAATGTATCCTGAACGTACCTGATCATGTGACCTGTTCACTGCGGTATTTGTGTGATCAGAAAATACGACGACCAAACTGGAACGTGTCATGGCGCTGATCCGAAGACAAGCTCTGAGACGGAACTATGTTCATCTTTGTCCTCCATCTTCTCCTCGCCAACCACCGCGCATCTAGTCATGTACCAGTGTCAGCTGCGCCCACACACACACACACACACGTACTTTCCACGAGTACACATATGGGCAGTTGAGAGAATGCATGTTTTGACTGTAACGTGCCACTTTTGCACATGCACGAGGGGGCGTTAGGTCCTGGTCCAGTGCACAGACTTCTGTTGTTTATGTTGATTTGTTCTGTGATTCACACGAGCAGCCGCGACCTGAATGTTGTTTCATTCGTAAGAGCAGATTATTCTGTCTTTACCAACCAGAAAACGAAGTAAGTAAGTAAGTAATGGTTATTTGTAAAGCGCCTTTCTAGACCAGGGTCACAAAGAACTTTAACAATCAAAAACAATAAACAGTTAAATATATACTTTTAAAGGCCAAGACACATAAGACAAACACAGGAGTCCCAAAAAATTTGGAAAAAGCCTGAACAAATAAAATCCGGAAGCGTGTGCGTGGAACCATCAGTAGATTCTGATCCACAGACCTCAGAGCCTGAGCTGGGGTGTAAGGTTGGATCAGATCACTGATGTAAGGAGGAGCCTGACCATGAATAGATCTGAAAGTAAGAACTAAGGATCAGGGAAATGTGAGTTCTTCTACTAGAGCTTTGTATTAACTGCAGGCGAGACACGTTCTTGTTTAGACACGAAAATAAAATGTTACAATAGTCTTAACAAGAAGACACAAACGCATGGATTACAAGCTCCAGATCGTGTCCCAGATAGAGATTTTTCTCAGTTGAAGGAAACAGTTTCTGGTCGGTTTTATGCATTGTCGTACTAGAGACATGTCTTTGTCAAATACAACACCCACAAGCAAGATGGATTCCATTTGATACATGTATCATATATTTATTAAAAGAAAAATGTTTTACTGTCATTAAGTTGTCCTCACTGTCATGTTAGAAATGCAATCACAATATTCTTGTTTTCCAAAGTAAATTCGTTAAATCACCTCAGAACGATTAGCACTCTTGCCAACTAGCTAGGTTGCCAAGTATAGCATTACATTTCCTTTACTTAGTATTGAAAAACTAAATTCTCTGTTAAGCATTACAGGTGGTTATTTTACACCAGTTATTTATTGATTTGTTTTCATGTGAATAAGTAGAATAAAACAACGAGTTTAGGATTGTATCATAATCTTGCACATTTCGATTCATAATGATTTTATTAGAAACACAATATTAGTTGGAATTTTTCTCTTAATTGAACTTTAAAATGTTTCAATATAAACAGAACAGTAGGGATAGGTACCAATACTAAAAGTAGTGACCAGACAGAAAAACAACATATATTTGTGCCGTATTTAGTTTTTTGTCACATTTTTCTTCTATTTGGATTATTATTATAGCTCCATTTTCCCAAAGGCACCTTCCTAAGTGATCAATAAACTATGATGTTTCTATCTTCCTAAATCTAAACAACACCAATCCATAAGTGAAAGTAATTTCTAGCCTCAAATTGACACTTAATCAAACTGGGATTCTTCCTGACTCCCAGCAAGATCGTCTGTTTGATTACAACTTAAAGAAAATATAGATACTGCATTCCTGTGTGGAGTTGATATGTTCCCCCTGTGGTTGCGTTGGTAACTACAGGCTCTTTGATCTCCTTGTACGTTCTGTATTTCTGCTCTTGACAGGGTGTCTTTCCTCCTTTGATTTAACAGGGATACAGTAGGGAATACTCACAGCATTCTCATCAATAGTGGGAATACATGCTCTCTGAAGCTATTTTTAAACTGATTTTTCCTTTTGAAATAAATAACGTTTTTCATGGATATTCTTCAGCTCTACTCCAAGACTGGTTGACTTTGTCCTATTACTCTATTACTTAAGACCAAATAATAATCTTTAATATTAAAATGGAGGTCAGTCCGTCTGATCCTAATTGCTCAAGTAGACTCTTATTCGTGGACGTTTTTTTTTTCTTGTTTTATTTTGGTGACCCGTCCTGTCTGATGACCTTCATTGTCTGCACCTGGTGTGATTACCCATGACTTTAACACCTGGTCCTAAACTCCTCCCCCTTTTGTCTGTATGTCGTTTACAGGTTTTTGTCCATGACCGTCTTCAATTTTAAACTTTTCAGTTTATGGAATATTCCAAGCGCTCTTTGCAAGTGACATCTCTTGTTTTTTTTTTACCTGGAATCACCAGCATCCTTGGTTTCTATCATTTTCTAACTTTATGTGTTGGTGCATGTTTTTTAATTAAAATAAAATGGTCTTTAAACTAATTCTAGTGTCTTGTGCATGTGTGTGATTTGGAGGGAAGTTAAAACTAAATGACGATCATTTCAGCTCCTGATGGTAAATGTTGGACCGATAATGTACGTGTTCACCCAAAATTCCAATTTTAACTATTTTTGTACTCGCCAAAGATTAAGGATTGTTTTCAGAGTAATTGGTTCTTTTTAGTGGACACCTATAGCAGATCCAGCAGAGCTATATCATTTTCCCATAAGGAATGAATGGGACGAGGTCAAAGAAAGTTGCAAACATCTCCTGCTCTAGCTTACATTCACGTAGAAAAACCATTCAAACTTTAAAATGTAAATAAAAGTCCAAATTATCAATGTGGGATTTGACTCCTTTGTAGCCTTCATAGTTTTTTCGTCACAGGGAAAGGCGCACAGCCCACTCTTGCGACTTCCTGGTAGGGAACTGTCTAGTTTAGAGTTGTAAAATGAAAATATGTCCATTTTTAACGTAGCGTCTGGAGCTCAGTCGTCTTGAAGAAAAACACTTTAAAACATCCAAATAGCTCCATACTACTCGTCTGTAACGTCCATCTTGTATTGAAGCCTCGAAAATTAGGTGTCATGAAACAAATTGGTGTATTTAAGTTCCTCATGCAATACAAGATGGACGTTACTAAGATGAAGACAACTGAGCTCCAGTCGCTACATTAAAATGGATAAACATTGTTGTCTGTAACTCTAAAGAGGAACAGATTACTCTGAAAATAATCCCAACCCTTAGTCGACATGAGAGTGAGTAGAAAATTAGAGTTTATTTTTTCATGCACAGGCAACGCTGGGTAGTTCAGCTCGTAATTATAAATAAAATGACGTTTCAAGAGATTGATTGTTCGCATGAACGAGCCACACAAATGAAATGTGGTTATTGTAACTCCATGTGTCTTCACGCCTGATTGATCGCAGTGCGACTCATTAGCTGGATAACTTATGTAACCTTTGTTGTCCATCTGCTCCGGCGCCGTCCAACCTCTTCTGCTCGCGACTCAGGCTGCAGTCTGAGCGGCGTGACCGTGAAGGTGAAGACAGTCGAGCCAAGAAGCTTACGAGGTGCAGAGTCTCGGATCGATTGCCGATCGATCGTCTCTCGCGCCGACGAGAGCTTCATCGCCGCGAACCTATCAGTGTCTCTACTCACTCCCCATCTATCCATACTTCAATGATCAGATTAGGTGGGCGACCAGAAAGACCCCCCCCCCCCCCAGCCTGTCAGATCCCAGGATTTTTTTTTTTTTTATTGCAATTCCATTCAATAAGAATGTAGAGAAAATGAGAGATGGTGAGTCATGGATCCTTTAGAGGTCAACAACTTTCTTTCTCCTTAATGAGTATTCTGCTGAAAACTAGGTTTGACTTTCACAGAACAAATTGACAAAAAAATAAGACAATTTCACAATTAATGGACGGCATTTTTTATCGTATATCAAAACAAATCTATCTAAATACTAACGAGCGGATCCATGATGTGATCTTGTTGAAGATGGTGTAGGTGATGCTGAGGATGCCATTGAAGCGTCTCGCCAAAAAAGAACTCAAATCACAAGTGCTGGTCCGTTCATTTTGATCAGGATTAAGACGGACTGATATTTGAAGCGAAACGAGAGGCAGATTTTACTGCTGAGTCACCATCGCCGTCCCTCCCCCACGTCCTCCCCCTCCGCACCGCCTGGCTTCATCTCTCACCCATGTCCTCCTTTCCCTCACGCACCAAAAACCAACACTAGCTTCACTACTCTTTCGCCGTCCATCAGCACCTCGCGGGGCCTCCTTCCCTCTCGTGTCCTCCTGATACGTTTCGCATCTCTTTGTTCCTTTTTTTTGGTTTTTCTGCTCCGTCACTCTTTCCCAGCTTCACCCTCTCCTCCTCCCTCGCGTTCACACCTTCTCTGTGAAGTTTAATTAAGAGTGAAATCAGCCGGAGAGGCTGGTAATGCTGTGGCCGAGCTTCTTCTTCTAGTGTTTTACTTTCTGACCATCAGAGAGCAGACGAGCACTTGATACCCCCCCACCCTGACACCCCAGCACGCCTTCTGGCAAATACCAAACTGACTTCAAAGACTGAGAGTTAAATATTCTATTTAATCACCAGTGAAAGCGAAAATATAGCAAGTTTGACTTGCAACTCACAAATCAACATTAAACTAAACCAACGAAAAACCCTTCGGCTGTTTTTTATGTTTGGAGAGTGAATCTAAAGCAATTATTTCACCTAATTCCCTTCCTTGTTACGTCAGTGTTATTGCCATCATGTTATATATATATAAATATATATATCTATATATAATGTTTAGATATATATTAATCATTACAATTAGAAAAGCATAAAATCACATTTTAGATAAGTTATTTCTAAAATACATAATACTTAAAACATTAATATTATATTTAATATGTGTTTAGTTTTTAGAAGAGATACTTAAGATGAATCCATAAGAAAATGTAGGGTAAAAAAAAATTGATCAAGAGAAAATGTTTAATAATGATGAGCGTGTCATCATTATTATCAACTTGGATAACAAAGACATTATAAGAACTTTATTATTTATTATTTTTAGACATTATTAGAACTTGGATAACAAAGACTGCCGGAACATAAAAAAGGGTTTACAATTTTTCTAAATTTTCTTGAATAGAATTGAATATACATTTTATAAAATATAAATCTTTAAAGAACTGCAAACAAAAGAACTAAGTCAAATGTTTAAATTAACTTCAATTTGGAATTAAATATAATTAACAAAAAAATCAAGAAGGTTATTTAAAAATAAACTTATGTTATGTACATATGTCCTAAACATATGTATAGTCTATAGATTTGCTCTGACCTTATAAGAGGCCCTGGTTCTGCTCTCTGTCCAGGCGTTATTAGGAGCCATTTGTTTATCTCTGTGTGTTTTGGGAGGAAATTGGAGGGAGCCCACACAAACCGGAAGAGAGGAGGCAGCACGTCAGACTGCAAATATTAATCTATGACGTTCAATTATAAATTGTGTTCTAGTCTAGTTCAGGGGTAAGGAATTATAAATCCTAAGGGCCCGCCTTAGAAACTGTAACACTTGTCAGGGGCCATGGAAACCAAAGCAAAGAAGGGAGAACAATAAGGTACAACAACAATAAGGACAACAAAGAATAAAATAAATCAAATAACTTGTATATTAATAAACTAAAATTGTAATTTCAATGTATATTAGGCTCCACTGCCTTGGTGCTTGGTTTTGTTATTTTGTGTGTTATCTTATTTCATTAATTTATTCTGTACTGACACCACAAAAGAAAACCCTGTTCTGTTTATACTGGCAATACAAGTTTTGGATTCTGATATTATTTCATTTTATCTACTCTATGGAAATAGACCTGTCAACATGATCCCAAATCTTTATTGATTAATCTATTTTTTTAAGAAAAAATACAATTAAAAGAGAGTCTTGAATCCAAACTTTTCTAATTTATAAAAAGGGGGGAAAAAGTCTTGTGTTGAGTGAGGTATCAGGAATGTTTTCATAGCGTCAGTTCAGTAACTCAGACCTCATGAGGGCTACATTAATGGACCACTTATGGACCCCTGTTTGCACTGTGACCATGTCTGATCTAGTCCATTGTGAGTTCACCGTAAAGGTCTTTTATTTGATAGAATGCTTTTCAACCTGGGAACTTAACTCTTTTCTATTTCCTACCAACCCAGCCAAGATCATTGACTCATTTCCTAAACATCTAAAAAATATGAGCGAGCAGTCGTGCAGAGATTGATGAACCTTTACATGTTCTCACTGACGGTCCCTTCCTGCTCACACACCTCCCCCCCTCGGGCTCTCCTCTTTAAATGGATTTTTCATGCAAAGTTATCACGATCATTAATTTAGCAGGTTCGCTTCAGAGCAATTGAAGACACATTTGTTACGGCGCCGGGGAAGGGAAGCGAGGGAGAGAGGACGTTCCCACGCCGCCTCCTCCGAGGTCACGTATGAACTGTTGGATGAATATAACAATGTGTCTAGTGCTGTGTCTCAAATCGCATACTTCTCTTAGTATACTAGAAGTTAGTATGCATCAGGATAGTGTACATACTAACTAGTATGCAAATCTTCCACAGATAGTATGTCTCAAATCAAACACTGCGTCTACGCACTAACAGGAATTAAGGTGAAAGCTTCTTCTTCTACTACTATTTAACAATGGTTTCAACCAGCTGTTTGAACTCTATCGACACCTGCTGGCAGCACGTTTTGCAAGATGGGAAAAAGAACTAAAGAAAAAATATGAGAATCGAAATATTTGCGAGATATTTAAGCTGATATCAGCACGAAGACGTGTTATACTCCTGCTGCTGAAAACGCACCTGTAAGTATATGAATATTATTATTATTATTATATATATATATATGCATATATATATGACGTAACTTCCATTTAAAACGTCATTGGATGGAACCGTTTAGTAAACGGGTAGTTTAGTGTCCATCGAACCATACTCAGTTTTCTGGGCGTTTTAGTACGTCAATTTAGTGTGAATAATCGCACACTAAGAATTGAGACGCACTTACGCACTAAAAATACTAACTTTGAGTACGCTAGTATGCGATTTGAGACACAGTACAGGTTTCAAAGTTGGCTTCTATATCAATGTGGATGAATTGACAAAACACTCAGAAGAAGATATTGAAAAAATAAAATACATTTTCAAAACCCTTTTAATTAATACAAGTAAATATTTTTGCTCTAGCTTTGATGTACACTGTACATTTAAAAAAATGTTAGGCTTCTGTTTGTTAACGTAAATATATGCGACACATACTAATGTTTTTTAAGTATACGTTTAAATAGTCATTAAGTTTGACTTACAGAAAACCTAGAGCAAAGCAGGGCGACCACATTTTAGATTGTACAGTTAATTTGTTTTATTAGACGAACACTAACGCTTCCAAAACAACCAGCATCATCATCACTTTTGCTGCAGAGCTCCATCCTAATAATGTACACTCACTAGTGAAATATGCTCATTCATGCAAACAATTGACAGAAAGAAAACAAACATTGTTTATATCCAAAGTCCAGACTCCTCAACACTCCCTCTCTTTCCACACTGACAGATATCTATTAAAAGCCCAGTGCTGACGTCAAAAGTGGCCGCCATCTTTGAGGAGAACTGCACTGCTTCCCCCCATTGATGAAGAAGTGAGGAGCGCAGTGCCTTTGCAGCATCACTGGGAGAGAGAGAGAACAGAGAGAGAGACAGAGAAAGAGAGAGGCGGCGAGAGCTGGAGACATTTCCTCCCAAACTGACGGCAGGAGGACCACAACAGGCTCAGGTAAGACCAGGACCGTCTTTTTCCGGGAACTGCGCATTATATTATTATTATAGTCTTGATCGATTGATCCTTTTTTTTAACAGGTTCTTGTTAAGAATACTTGCGCTTTAGTGAAGATACAATCGTTTTTTTGTTGTGTGTGTGAGAGAAAGAAGGTGTTTGGAAATGACGCTCCTGAAGGGATGGATGAGATGTTGCGCTATAATGCGCATGTTGAATGTGGGCGTTCACTGCGCCTGAGCACCTTGAAGAGACGCTGGAGGTGAAACATGTTCTCGTCCAGCATCTGTTCGCAGACGCTTCGTTTTGCAAGATCAAGATAATCGACAGGAAAAGAGGGAGAAAAAAAATCTGACGCAAAAAAAAATCGAGATCGGATCGTAAAACTGCGCCACAGTGAAGTTGGTAAACATCAGGACGACACCCGTGAACGCATCATTTGTGCGCCTTTTTTTAAATGACTCAGATATATGGATGTGAAGCACAAAAGGCTCCACTATAGTTGCGTGGGTGGACCGGTGGAAACCCGCACTGTGACTCCCCCAAAACCCCCTCCCACCCTTCTAAACGTCCCCCCGACACGACCCCCGCTTGATCGATCAAAGATGGCGGTATTGATCAGGTGACGAAAGCGATCGCGATGAGAAATGTTATATATATATTTTTTAACTTTTTTGGCCAATAGTCATTTATCCAATTAATTTAATTACATTTCAGCAGCTAGTTTAATAATACGTTAAAATGTTCCTTTTTTAAAAATAATATATCTTTAGGCGAAATAAAACAAAAACTGCTTTGTTTGATTGAAGAGTATATTTGTTTGTGGTCATAGTGTTCGAATCGTTCCCTATTGTGTTTTTTTCGATGAATAATTAATGTCACGATTTGTTTTCTGCAAAAGAAAATAAATATTCAAGATTCAAAGCGTTTATTGTCATAGGTACTACGTACCATGAAATTCTTACTTTGTACCCCCAACAAAAGTGCACAGTAAAAATAATCATATATATATCTATATATATACATACATATATAAATAACTATATATACATTATATACATATTAAAGTGAAAACCGTTACTTTAACTCATCAGATTGATAATCAGAGAAACCAATCATTCCACTTTTTTTTACTTGTAAATAGAGGTAAATTTAAATGTTTTAAATGTATCACATTGGTACAAAGTTATTAAAACATGCGACATGAGGACAGAAAACTATTGAATATTCAGGTCGGCAGATGAACTTGACCTCATCAGACACGTTTACCATCTTCATCAATGCATGAATAATACGTCTAGAACGGTCAACTGGGGTTCGACTCCCAATCCGAGCCTGAACTCAAGTCTAGTACGAAGATCTACAGCAGTGAGGCGAGAAACATTCACCATCCATCGTATGGTTGGCGACTGAAGAAGTCGTACCTGGGGCTGATTCTGCAGCGACTGTGACGCAGACGAATATCGAGGCGTTCGTTTTCAAGGGAAGCACACGTGTCACGATCACCACCTCCTGATTGTGGCTCGATAATTTGATGTTACTATGTCGCACATATATTCAACACACTGCATTTCTGCTGCTCGTGTGGATGGATGGAGACACTTGGCTCGATCGGAGGTGTTGACGGCGTCAGGCCCACAGCTTCCTGCCACCGCGGTGACTCACGGCCACGTCACCCTGCGGGGCGATTGTTTCTGAGAAACACCCCGGTTACTCTTCCACCCACTTCATTGTACAGTCCTGGGTCTGAGCCAGAGCCTATATCTGATCGATGCTGGAGACTTGTGCGCAGTGCACGTCTCAATGCAGGTTCGAGTCCACGCAGCTGCTGCTCTGACGCCACCTGAGTCGACTCAATGGTTGTCTTTGTTACGATCGAACCTCACAGCATGGAGAGGAAGTTCTCCCAAAACTCTCAAGTCATCTTGTCATGTATTCCAACAGTTGATTGTTGGATTTGAAGTTCTGATAAACAAGAGGGATGTGTGACCTTCTTGAAGATGTTGTTTTTAATGGGATCTAGTAAAATCATGTTGACGGATCAGTTGTATATCATTGGTTCTGTTTTATATATATTGTATATATGTTTTTATGTATTCAGATATTATAACTATAATAGTCCTTTACACGTCAGGAAAGGCTCTTCATGTTCCTGGGAAACACTTTTGGCTCCATATCAAAGATAGTAGCTCATAAATGAGTCTTTAAATCAAATGAATTGGCTTCCATTAGTCCATGCATGGAACAGCAGTATCACGTTGATGCCAGGTTGAGATTAGATAAACATGCAGGCATTTACTTTTCATTTTAGAGTTTTAAGAGCAGAGGCTTAAATCTGACTCTTCTGACAATGCAAGTTAAGTTACAACACCTTGTTATTAATGCATTATTATGCCGTTTAAGGCAGTCTAGATGGGCAGAAGAAGGTTGCCGGTTTGCTTCCAGGTTGGGAGGGATCCCACTTGTGACCTTTATGAGTTTTTATGCTCTCTGTGTTGCGTGGGTTTACTCCGGGAACTCCGGTTTCCTCCCACAGTCCAAAAACATAAAGAGGTTGATTGGGAACTTGTACTTGGGGAAAATGTCCCTAGGTATGAGTGTGTGTGTGAATGGTTGTATGTCTTTGTCAGCGACCTGTCCAGGGTGTCCCCTGCCTCTCACCCGTATAATCTGGGATAGACTCCAGCCCCCCCTGGGACTCCATAAGGGATTGAATGTTAAAGTGAATGAATGAATAACTTTAGACAAAATTGTATAAAAGCACTTTATTTACATTGGGTTTTTTTCAACTTTATATGAACAGAAATACAATCAAAAAGACAAATGGAAAGAAGGAACAGGGAGTTATAAAATGAGGGCAACATTATTACAGTGGAAGGGCTGCATCTGGGGCCCAGAACTTGTCTGGTTTAAAGATAATCTAAGGCAGATTGATGTTGAATGAGGTTAGAAATATTCAAAGATGAAGTTCACTTCAATATCATGACCCCTGAAAATCTGTGTTTGTAGTTCCACCTCCAACATACGTTGATAAAGAAGTCTCTCACCGTGTGTCGCCGGTTCCTCACCTTTACTCCAACTACAGCTGCGAGCCTCAGAGGTCAGAAGCCAATGATGCCTTCAGGAAACCATACGTCCCAATCGATTGAAACGAGGCCATGGATGTGTTACGCGGGTGTTTGAGGACACGTTTACATCATGTTGTTGTGTGTTGTTGTAAAGTCAAACACACAAGGTTGAAAGTGAGAGGGGCTCATGTGCTTCTCCTTGTTACACAAACTCTGGATTCTTGTCAAACGTGAGTCCATAGTATTGAGCCAGAGTCACATTTTCAACTCGTTCATTAGTCGGTTTAGCCTTCTCTGCCATCTGTCCTCTCCTCCTCTCTCTCCCTTCTAACTGGGTCAGAACACAACTTTGATTAAGCAAATTTAGACGACCAAGAGGAAAGAAGGGAAACGGTTAAACACGCGGGCGGATTAAATACAATTTATGATAGACAAACATTGGCTTTGAGGCGTTTTTTTCCTGCATGTCATCAGTTTAAATGATGGATCTTGAAGCTAGAATATGAAGCTCAGAAGATGGCGCATAGATGAGGATTAGCACCCATTATTTTTTCCCAATCAACCTCGCCCGAAGACACTGGGATAGCCCCAGTAGCCCCATATGGGAATAAGCGGTAGAAAATGGATGGTTGGATAATTTTTTTCAATGTTCTCTTTAAAGAATTGTTGTCAATGAAAAAAAACGAATAAGAAAAAATACACACAAATAAAATATATATATATATATAATATAAAATATATCGCTAAACTTCTCCCCTGCGAGGACACATTTCTAAGAGAAAAAATGTTTCTTGAGTGAGGGGACAAGAGTGGGAGCTGAAGCTAATAACTCTGCTGAAGAAAGAGCTGAGCCAAGAGAAGTATCTGTGATGAGTTTCCCCGCTGGAGGCCGAGGCAGGATTGAGTGTTGGAGGCTGATGAAGACCGGGATGGTGCAGGTCCTCAGAGAGGTGCATTTGATGAGTGTTACATGCAGGTGGATTGTTTTCCTCCACAGCAGCAGACGCAAGATGAGACAAGAAATGATCCTTTTTCTTCTTCAAAAACCCGCCTCCACCGAACTGAAGCTTCCATTTCCTGGATAAAAGCATGCGTTGGACGTTTTATCCCTGCTTCAGCGAAGCTTAAAGGCGGCAATTAATCTGCCCGGGTCAACATGAATGAGAACCCCCCCTCGCTCTCTAGATCACGGCACATTGTGCGCTCAGGTGAACGACGTCCGTCATGTGCCAACAAGCCAGAGCGTGGACCCCCGAGATAGTCTCGATCCACGGGGCAGGAGTCTGTTGTCGCTGGGTAATTTATGGTGCTGCAGTGCAGCTGACGGAGGCCGTCGCCGCACGTTTGCTTCTGAGAGGGAAATATTCGGTGGTTTTCTGTACCGTGAGATTCGTCACGTATCACACTTGCACACGTGTGGCTCTACAACATGGCGAGGTCCGCGTGTGTGTATCAGCGCGTCTGGTGTGATTCATTATGTATCATCCATCTGTTCGCAGCCGCCAACCAAAATATTTGCTACTGTGCTGCGATATGAACGCTTTTGTTTTTCATCACCCCACGATGCTGTTTCATGATTGAATTAAACCATCATCTGAGACGCTTTACCGTCTCTAGTCTACATTATTATGACAAATGTTGTGTTGTTTGTGTGCGAGAAATTATAATTTAAACTTATTTGGTTCTATGTATGGTACGTTTGTTAACATTCTAGCATTATTGTCATTATTTTATATATTTAGAAATAATGTTTTCCGTCCTGTTGATTTTCTTTTTATTGTCAATCCATTATATCTTCTTTAAATTAGCAAAAGTAAATGTAATCTCCTAACATTTGGTATCATTTATTCATTCGCTGTTTCTATCAGCGGGGTCTCGAGGGTCAGTCCCTCACAGAACTCAGTAGAGTACAGGAACAATTTATAGAATTCTAAATCAATCAATCAATTAAATCTACTGCTAATGATTTTCAAATCCATGCAAACAAGGGGAGAACATTCACTTTATTTTCCTGCAACCTTTTCTGCAATTTTATTATTAATTAAATGTTATTTATTTAGTTTACTTTATCTTACTGGTAAACTTTATTATTAGCAACAACTCACTTTAAATGTATATATTTAAAAAGATTGTTTAAATGATGTAATCCCCACCATGATTTCCACGACAACATTTTGTTGTATTAAACCATATTACAATACTTAAGGTTTTTTGTCTTTCACACGTATAATAAAGTAAGTTTACTGTATAATAAAATATTTAGAGACGGTGTGATTAAGTTATGTGTTTTCTGGTATGGCATAATTGCTTTTTAATGATGTTGTTGTTTTTATGAGCGCTCTAATGTTTAAATGCTCCTGTGTGACTCCATCCGTTGTGTATTCGAGTGCGACTCAATTTCAGACATCGAGCAGTTGGGATTAGCAATGAACCTCTGGGATCATCGGCTGCTCTCCCCGTATTCACAATTACTTTCTACATGACGGACAGACGGAGGCATTATTGTTTGACGAGCTAAAACGTTGATTCTTTAGTTGTTCTTGAAGGGCTTTCTTTCTGAAAGACTGTTCAATTATGCATTACCTGACTTTATATACCACTTATCTGAATATAAATAATGGAAAAAACAAGGATAAAGCATGTTAATATGATATAAAGGATCTTTATTTGGAAATGGCTTCCCAATCAAATGTTTAGGGTGTTTAAAAAAAAAAAAAGAAATCTGAGAAATCTGTTTATTGACAGTAATTTAAAAAAAAAAAAAAAAAAAAAACAGGATTTTCTTTTTGTGTTCTTGTCGAAACCATAATTTATCTCAATGTATATCATAAAAAGAAAAAAATGGTTAAAACATGTCAATATGATCCATTCAAAATGTTTGTTTTGATGAGAAATAGTTTATTGCCAATGAAATAGCCTTGAAAATTAGAACATGTTTTACAGGAAGAACCGATACAATTTAAATTAAGAGTTAATGCTCATGTGTCGATCTGTCTACCTTTGTCCAGGTCTGTTTCTGTCGACAAAATAGTAGCATTAGTTTCAAGCTCAGTCTGTAACTACAACATCAGGACCACCATTTGTGCTAACTGATGGAAAATCGAGATTAGTCTTCTGCATATGCACTTTTGATGCAACCTTTCCAGTGTGTCCCCGGCAGACTTCGCTTTGCTGCGATGACAAACAGGTGATGAAAGCCAGTTTGATCTCATATACATCCACTCTGTGACCTGAGACAAAAGCTGCATTTGTTGATGTGAATTCAACATCTGAGCTCATCCATCCATCTCCCCCTGCAGCCAAAGCACACCCCCCCATCCCCCCCGACATGTCTGGCCTCTCAGCTGTCACATCCATGCAGCCACACAGTGGTTCGTAACAGCAGCGCGGGCGTAAACGCTGCTCGCGGCGCTCCTGTAGGTGTTACGATGATGAAGCATCCAGGGAGAGAGCAGAGGTGACCGTGAGCGCTGAAGGGCGTTGGCCCCTGTTTATACAGCATGCGTATGAATCGTCCTTCAACACAACACAGGTTGTTGTGTTTTTTTTAGGATGATTTACCGTAGAAAACCTTGCTTTTGTGTTGTCTACATATATAATGGTCTTGAAGGAGGCAGCCTAAGAGGAAGCATCAGCTCTCACCCTCCTGGTCTCTATCGCTCAGAGTGGACACACAGATCATCTTGTGGTTCTTCCTGACATGTGGCAGCCACACTTAGAGACTTAAGAGTCAGCCTGGATGTGGTTTTGGGGGGAGCGTGAATATGACTAGTGAGCAAATTAGATTTCACATGGTGGTGGTTCATGTCGTGGGGGCAGCAGCCACTGGAGCACAGAGGCCGCCAGTTGCCTCTATAGCTGCATCAAAATATTATATTTTAATATTTATTTTAATGTTTATGTTCTAGCAACAGTCTTCCACTTATGAAATTGAAACCATATTCTTAGAATTAGAAATAAGACGCCTGAACAAACTATTCTCCTCTTAAAATGTCTTTTTTTTTTAATACCAGAAGTTGCCGAAAGTTCAGTCGACTTATGATTTCCATTAATATGATACATTACACAAAACGGTTGACCAATGAAAGAAGACTTATAAATATCACATGATTAAAGCAAAAATGGCAAACAAAACAGAGAAAAATGTTATACCTATTCGTTTGTTGTTTTTCAGTTTCTCCCTAAAACGTAAGCTGAGTCGTAAACGTAAACGTCATCCCAGCTTTTTCTGTTTATCTGCTCATATTCCCCCTTCGTGTCTTGATCCATACTCCCCTCAGGGGTGAACAAGATCAATAAAGAACAATGTGATGGTTTGTAATGGTGGCTGGTGACGTTTGAGTTTCGTCGTCCTCACAGCTAACTGGGACGTGCTCTGAGTTAAACAATGAGGTGAGGTTTAGTTGATTTGAATGTTCAGAGTTGAAGATTATAAATGTATCCTGAAACCTCATAAGCTGTTTCCTTAACATTTTATTTATAATTTCAGAAAATCTAGCAAGTCTAGCTAGCCTGTATAGCTAGCTAGCTAGTATAGGACATGTATTTACCACTAGCTTAAATGCTACATTGAAACATCCAGTTGCTACAACAATGCGGGTCATTTCACCTAAAAGCGTACAATATAAAATGCTAATTTCCAAATGTTACCATCAGTATGTAAGTAAGTAAGTAATTTATATTTGTAGAGCGGTTTTCCAGACCAGGGTCACAAAGCAGATAAACGATAAAAACAATACACAATAAAATATATGCTTAAAAGATCAAGACGACACCGAGACAAACACAGGAGTCTCAGAAAATCATGGAACAACCTGTATGAATAAAAATGTAAAACAGATTTCATAAAAGTATCTGCGTAATTGTTCGTAGTCCTAGATTAGCAGTATCTTTCATGTCCCTTGTTGTGCTTGGAACATTTGGTTTAAAGATCTAGAAATTGCACGTATGTCAACGTCAAAATGAGTCTTAAGCTAAAGCTCTAAACTGACCGACAAGTGGTTATTTGATTTCCTTAAGTTTCTGCACTGAAGAAATCTGTTTTGAGACGAGAACAAGCTCATCTCATGAAAGACGTTTTGATGGACATTTGTTAAAATATGCAGTTTGAGCTGGTTTTCATCGAGACAAACGTTATCTGCGTTGTTGTTGATGTTATGTTCTGTCAGTATCAGTTTGGAGCTAAATGGTTTGCGTGAGATAGCTTGGCTAAGGGAGAAGTGAATCACTGAATCTGATGTTATTTTTAGAAACATGTAGAATATATTTGGTTTGTAAAAGATTTTTAATGAGGAAACTTTAATAAAGCATTTGTTTGAATGTGGAGACAAACTAGAGTCCACATTTAAGAATATACATGTTTTTGTTGTATGGCCAGATGTACTTGCTCACTACAACTACTCAAACAAAAAGTCTCTCCTTGGAACGAAAGTATTTTACTTGAACCAAATACTCAATGGTACTTATTAAGCCAGCAATGCTACAACTATTACTTAATCAATGGATGCATACAGTCAATGCTTTTAGAGTAACTTTAAGTATAAAATGTCGTCATCCTCTTATGTTGAGAGATCTCGACTCCATCCTCAGTCTGTGAACACTGGATGATTGTTAAGGTAATAAAAAAATAAAAATAAAAAGACATGAAATGTTCTCCACATGCATGTCAAAGTGCATCAGTGAATACATCATTAGTTAAGGAAAATATTCTAGTTCTTTTAGTACAAAAGTAGTTTTTACTACCAAAGTTCAAGATTTTATTTTATTCATCTCATTTCATTTTATCATTTATTTTTATTTGATCCATTCTACTCTGAACTGTGGAGAGCACACAAAAGTTAATAGGGAAGAATAAATCAAGATTGACTGAGTACAAACAGTGTTTCACAGAGGAGTGGGACAATGGTTACTATTGTAGCAGCCTTTTGGTTGAATACTTACATTGTACTCTACATTAGAAATAGCATAAGAAGTGCGACGGTTAGTTGTTTAAAAGTACACAGTGGGTGTAAAGCAGTACTGCCTTGCATTATTTACCTCTTATCAAAGGATGGGGTCTTGGGGGGTTGCAAGTAGTCACAGGCGTTCTTCTGCCCAGATCTAGCTCTTCTAGATAGACACAGAGGTATTATCAGACCAGGTTAGAGACTCAGCCTCTCCACAGTGACAGGGAAACGATAGACCAGCTCTTCACGCTCTCAATAATTGTCTTATACAGGAAGCCAAACATTTCCGTTGTGTCAGTTATGGACGGGGAAAGTGTTTCGCTGTATTCTGATAATGGCTTTAAACTGAGCGATAACCGTCCGGCTCACATACATCACATCGCACTTTTAAATGAAATCTACCGTTAATCATAGAGGAGCCGTCGCATCGGGTCGGCATCGTAAAAGTTCTCCTGCATGTGGAGGCAGGTTTATGGGTTCAGTGCAGGGGCTGATGCAGATTTTAATAAGTCAGGACGTGAGTCCTCGCCTTCCAGCTTGGCTGTTGTATTCTTTTATTGCCTCCCTGTTGACTCTGGGTCAAAAGGTCTCCTTGGTTACTGTTTCCTGCCGCTACTGTCAACACGGGTGTTGCCCGCCATGAGGAGGTGGTGGACAATTCAGAGGGAAAAGGAGATCGTCGCTGCAGAAGCAGATAAATCAAGGTGTGTTTGTTTATACCAGACAATGATGACGGATGGGTTTTCATAGATGTTTATTTCACGTGCCGGTGACGCGTCTTTGAAGCAACATACAGTAGAAGTCTAGGAAAATAATCGAAGAATAGAGCTTTATATCGGCTTTAGCAGCAAACATTGAATCATCATTCAACCTCCAGACACATTCATGTCCTCGGAGGGGGGCGGGGGGGCTGCAATTCACGGGTGACAGAGCAGCACATAACTCAAAGGTCATCGTTTGAGTCGCTGGAACGCAATATCCTCCTGGTCATTCAAATCTGTCTCGGCACGCTCAATTACTGCAAAATGGCCTGTTTTCTCTGCAGTAGTGCAACAATGCATTATCCCTCACCTCACATCACAGCCTTTAGATGTGAGCTGCTCTGATGGAGTTATATTTTGATTCGATAACAAGTCAAACACTGTGATTTACTGAAAGTGATGGTATCGTGCAAGAACCTTCACCTATCTCTGCTTCCAGTTTTGTAACTAGTCATCATGACAAGCTGCAAATACAAAGGTTATGAAAGAAAAAGGCTTCTTTTGAACATCTTTAGTAACTGTCTTTCTTTATCAACTCTTCTTGGAAGTATTAATGTTACACAGTTAAAATCACAGTAGAAAATAAAACATACCTTGATGCAATGATTCATGTGTCAAAGATGAGATGATTTCATGTTTTTCCAATTTACCATCTGGATCTATGATCCATCACTTTCAGAGCAACAGAAATCCAGAGATGATCCATCATAAAAAACATCAGGAAATATAAACTTGAATAAAGTAAACAACAAGAACTATTTTGGAGGGACGGCTGCAGGACTACAGAGTGAATCTTTGATTTCATAATCTCTCGTAAATCAGGAATAAGGTTTTTTTCTGGGGACATTGAAGAGTAATTGAGATTATTTTATAATCCACATTGGTCAAACACAAGGAAAAGTGTTGGCGTAAACGGTGACCCCATTATAATAATACCTGCATTAAGTTGACTTCTTGAAGCACATTCACAACAGAGGCTGCGTCAGAAGAAATGTCCCAGAAGTGTTTTAATGCCGAGGTCAGCTTCCTTGCAAAACGTGGAGCTGTTAATTGAGAAATAAAGTAGAAGGTCACGGCGGCCTGGAAGTATTAATTGATGGGGTTTGGTTACATAAACGACAGGGCCGGGCTGGATCTGCCTTCAGTGGCTTAGGAGTGGCGAGATGAAGCACTGCACCGTCTACATCCAGATTTATGTAACATGGCCGACGCTGTAGAAAAAAGACACAGAGCGAGAGTTGAAGGATGTTCATCACACTGATAGAGCTAAGAAAACCTCAAAATAATTCTTGCAGTAATGTTATTAAGTGCTTCATGGTTTGTGTTAATGTGCTTGTGTCATGTTGGTCTTTACAAGTTCGATCTGTGTGTGTGTGTGTGTGTGTGTGTGTGTGTGTGTGTGTGTGTGTGTGTGTGTGTGTGGGGGGGTGTGTGTGTGTGTGTGATGAAGCCTTACTAGTCAGAATCATTAGACAATACTATGACTTCTTGTGCAAAAGTACAGAGAAAAACTGAATAGTCACTTGACTTGATGTCCCTGAATGCATCGTTTTGAATAAAGAATTCAACGGTGAAGTCGTCCACTTAACCTGTAGTATCTGCTGAAGCATGGACTTCAAATTCAATAGTTGTATGTGGTGTCTACTGTCAGCGTTCTTCTGTCTTTTATGTAATAACTCAAAAGAAGAAACAACTTTTCAGCAAAATGTGGCTGATTTTCCAAATAACCATCTGGATCCACCAATTATTTGAAGATTCAACACTTCAAAGCTTGTGACATTATTCATATGCTTAGAAAAAGTATCAAATGATATCCAAGAAACAAATGTAGTGCAGTAATATTGGGTAATAATTAAACAAAATTAAAATCACAATATGTATTTAATTGTCAGTCTAAGCAGTCTTTCTGTGTTTTTCTAGTTATTGATTTATTTGAAGATCTATACCTTAAATTAAAATGTTTTTTTTAAAACACAATACAAAAGCCTTTTTACCTAAAATAATGAAGACCACCATGGACATGTGGTTTCTTGCACCACCTGTTTCTAGGAGGGAAAGAAAATGCACAAAAAAAACTTTTATAACATAACATTTATCAATATTGAAAACGTATTATATAGAATAGCACAATATGTTTAGGGTCTTAGAAATTTGATATTATTATAAGTATATATATTTTAAGTCCTGTTTATACATGTTGTATACAACATTTGAAATGTATTTAATTTTAAATGGTATTACGTAGCTCCTTAAGAACTCATAATCCAAGCATGTTTAGTAGGAACATTGTTTTTATAATAAGATGATTTATTACTCATGAGGTCAACATTGCAAAATGAATCATTTATAGGAAAATATAACAGAAAAAATACTTAATATCCCTGTTGAATGTTAATAAATGTTGACAGAATAATCGTGTTTATATTAATTAAAACATACATAACACCATAGGCTCTCACAGCTCCTTGGTCACACCTCAGAGTGTGACACATCACTTCTACACAACATGTCGGTGCTTCACATTCTCTTATCCTCGCTGACTTGATGCCTGTTTGAGTGAGTCAACTTGCTGAAGGCCTGACGATGACTGTGTGACGGATGTATTTGAAAAGATAAAGAGGAACTTAAATGAGCAAGTGGTGATGAAGCGACCGGTAGACAGCGTCGTGTGAGAGGATCTTTCTCAAATGTTTGATCTCCACGTCTCTCTCTTGCAGCTCATCCTCTAGGATCTTTTCTTCCCTGTTGGAGAGCATCTCCACCCCCCACATCCAGCAGCCATGGCAGATGACGCGGACATGCGCAATGAGCTGTCAGACATGCAGCAACGTGCCGACCAGCTGGCCGACGAGGTGAGACACATTGCACGTCGCGTATGTTGGGAACGGGCTGGTAAACAACCGCACACGTGTGTGTGTGTGTTACACAAGAGTCGACGCTTGTTCGTGAATAAATGAGCCTTTTTTATGTTCAAAACAAATCAAATGAGTCAGTGAAACACATTTGAGAGCTTTTCTGCATATAATTATTTATTTTTATTTCATCTTGTGATAGCTTTACATAGATTTCTATTAACATTCAATCATATCAAATTTTCTATGGATTTCATACAGCAGTGAAGAGATTGAAAAGTGCAAAAATAATAAAACGAGTTTCTTCTTATTTCGTATCCTTTTCACCGTTTAATTCTTTACTTGCGGTTATTAATGTTGTTGTTACAGTTCAATGATGCTTCTGTGTATGAAGGACGATAAATGACACAAGTATAAATAAATACATAAATGTATAAATACACAACTAAATGTATAAATAAATGTCAATATGTCAAAATGAGTAAATAACGGATTTTATTTTTGTTGAAGAACCATGCAAGCTTTCCTGTATATACATACATTTATTTATAGATTTTGGTGGTGTCGAAATAAATAAAAGACGAAATGTATAAATACATAAATAGATAAAAGACTAAATGTATAAATACATAAATAAATACATGTTGAAATACATAAATAATTAAATGTAAAAATAAATAAAAGACACAATATATAAATACATGAAAAAATTAAAGACAAAATGTATAAATATATAAATAAATACATGATGAAATGTTTAAATAATGAAATGTCAAAATAAATAAAAGTCAAAATGTATAAATATATATATTATATATATTATATATACATTATATATATAAATATATGTGAATATATGTAATTTATCGTCCTTCATATCTAAGCGACTCAAAGATAATAAAATCTTCTTCTCTGAAAGTTGGTGAAATTATGCTAAGTCGGCAGTTGCAGCTTGAAGTAGTTCTTCAATGCTTCAGCTAATCCTGTTATATAAAATAAAAGTGACAAGAAAACTTTCTAGTTGCTCACTTATTCTCATCATCAAAGTCAACTTTGGGATTTACTTGCATGTATTTGTCTAGAGAAGACATGTTTAGTTTGTTGGAACTTTGATGTAACACACTTTGTCCTCGTCCATGAAGGTCACAGTTGGTAAATAAATCCAATACATGTAGCTTTGAATAAATCCCCAAACATGGGGAAAGGCGGGAGGTTTAACAAAGTCTTGTGACGAACTGTACGCTGGAGAGGAAAACAAATGTGATAAGATGGACGACTACAGAAACACAAGAGGCACTACAGCAAGACAAATTATGTTACAACGAGATTGTGCATTAAAACCCATTTAAACTTGCTGAATTTATTATTATTAGTGTATTTTCCCACGTGATGTGTGAGACGTTTAGTTGATTTATATAATCCCAAAGATGAAAGGAGAAAGTGACAGTTTCTTCTCTTGTGTGACATGGTTAAGAATTAATCATTATATGATATACAACATATACATGTTTGTTAGTCATGTATTCATAATTCATTTTAAATGTATTACCTACATTTGTATACAGATGCGATATAGCGTAACAAAACTAATGTTTTTTCCAAAACCAGTAAAACCTTACAATGGCAATTTTAACACATTTTAATGTATTTAATTTAAATACATGATATATATTATGCATTAACAATATAGTTCTGAACTAAACACACAGCAAAGGTGGGCGATTCGAGAGACAATATTAACTATTTGGACTTGTTTTCCACGGGATTTCAGTTTTTTGACTCAGTGAGCCCCGAGCACATCAGCCCTCCGCTCACACATGTGACTCACGCTGCCACGGACCAGCAGAATATTAAACGCACACATGTGCTCACGCACAAAATGCACAAAATGGCGGCAACGGCGGCAGAACAACGGTCGGAGAGAGGGAGTGTTAGTGAAACGCGGCAAAGAAAAGGACTTTGAGATTCTCTTTGAGTCGTCTTGATTAAAGTCCTCCCCTCGACCATCGGACCCCTCGGCTCGCTGGATCACAGGGAGCTCAGCTGGAGAAGCTGTGTCATTGTGAGAAGGACGAGATATCACCGAGTGACGTCCACGAGCGCCTCGAGCCGCAAGCTGTGCCGCTCCTGCTGAATACTAACCAGCAGCTAATGACGAACACAGTTGTTAGGAGTCACTAGATATATTTAGTTTGTTGGTTGGTTTTAGTTTCTGGATTAAAAGAAGCTTTAATATATATATTTTGAATCAAAATGTATTTGTAAGGAAAATACATCTAAAGATAAATATAATCAAGAGTTATTAAACAATTTGTTAATCAATTTGACATGCATTTTATTATAAGATATTTGGACATGTGAAAAAAGGCTAAATAAATCTCATAAAATGTGTTAAGTAGAAGTGTGAAAATGGAAATATAATATAAAGGGGACATGTATTTATTTTGTGAAAAAGGAACAACTAAAAATTATAGTAAAAAATAACCCAAATAAAGATTGTAAAAAGAGAAGTTGACTTCCACATTCAAATATAAATGGAAATGGAAATGTATCACAAGATAACAAAAGAAGTGCCATTAAAATTGCATTTAGGTGTAATAACAAAAAGGTATTTTAGGGAATTTATGTAAAGATGTAATAATAATAATAGCAAGTGTCTCTCTAATGAGAGCCCTGTAGGTACCTGGAAAAGGGCAATTTCTGACATCGTCTTCATTATTTCAAGAGTGTTTTCTAAGTTAAATTTGCACCTGTCATTAGAATCTCAAATCATGTCGTGGTGAAACTAACAGTGTTTTTTTATCTTCCACAGTCACTGGAGAGCACTCGTCGTATGCTGCAGCTGGTAGAAGAGGTAAGACCGAGGCTTGTCAGACCTTCATTATTGTGTCACATTGTTTTATTGCTTGTTGTTTCATCACCGCTTGTTTGTTGATGATTTTATCAGGGTAACATTTAGAAAATCACAGAAACTTAAGTTAAATCTCTTAATATTTAGGAGCGACAGATGCACAATAGAAAAAAGAGAGCTTAGCTACAAATATAAATAATCATATAACAATACTCACAACCTAAAAATTGCTGTACATCCTGGCAGTAAGCATGAGGGATGGTACCACTGGTTCTGAAATAGCCAGAAAGAAAACTCCCTAAAAGGCTATAGCAATGCAAACATGCTAAAAGAAAAAAGGAAAAAAGGTCAAAAGTTATAGAAACTTTGGTTTAACTTATGACTCATAAACCATTGTTCTGGGCGCCTTTAAAGCACTGTTTCAAAAGAACTTGTTCTGCTTTGATAACTGAAAAATGTTAAATGCTTTTGCATCTCTCGAACTGGACCTGTATCTATTCTTGTTTGGAATGTCTTGGCATGATGGTGGAGTTTTGAAAACCTGGTAAAGTCTCTTAAGGAGAGAGCGACGGCTCCGTTGTTAGCTTCCTTTCATCTCGATTCCACGTAGCCAGTAGTATAGCGGTGATTTCAAACTGACAAGAAAATACGTCTACAACTCGCCAATAGAGAAGAGTGGCCTGCACAGGACGAGGAAACACGTGGATGCTGATAGACATCTATAACTTGAAAGCAGCGTAAATAGCATCTGAACTGCTTGTGGTTTTCATCAGCTTCAGATCTTAGTCAGTAAAAGGATTATTTAAAGAAAATATGGCTGACAGGACTTAAGCTATCTGTAGTCATTTGTGGGATCATGTTTTGATTATTCCCTGGAGCTTCCCCAGGGCCACATTCTGCCTGCCGGGAGTTCTCCTGCATGAAGGTTTTGCTGAATTACAGAATAATTTATAAACCCGGATGGCCAAATTGCTCCCCTCTCAGCTCTCAGCATCGATGCGGATTTCCTCCCGAAGTGCTGAGCGGGCAGGACGTGCGAGAGAGAGAGAGAGAGAGAGAGAGAGAGAGAGAGTGTGTGACGCTTTGCATGCCAGATTAGGAGTGTGTATTCTCACTCTCGCTATAATCTCATTTATTCCCGTCATGCCGAGCCAGGTGCCACTTCCAGCGTCGGCTTCGCTTCCCCATCGTCACAGGCCCGAACCCAACGTGTGGGTGACCAGTGATTGCAGTGGTCAGTGGGCAGCACCACGATAGACGAGGGGATTCATGATGTCATCTTGACACGCCTGCTCCACCTCAGTGTTCTGACCTTAATGGGACTTTGCTGTCAGCGTTTAATTTGTTGATCTCCTGTGAGCTGGTTCCACATTTCCTGCCCCAATGACCTTTGACCCGTCCGGTCGATACCAGCCTGCATGCTGATGTTGTGGGGAAATACATTTTTTTTAAAAAGTGTCAGGATCAAGGAGAGCGAAACCGAAGGCGATGAATGAGAAGCCTCAGAAACATTGAAATAATATTCACGCTCTAAACATATGATATATGATAGTTTATTACTGGCCTTGGATCATTTATTGTTCTCAAAGTCAGAGGTTGGCATTACTCCTTCAGTCCAGTGTCTGGCACGGAAACATCTTTACTCACACATGCAGTGATGAAAATATCATAATATGTTATATGTAGTGAAGTAAATTTGATAAACATACAATCTATTTCTAATCTTTCATTCTTTAAATCATGCTATTGTACACTATAATATTTATATTCTTCTTATCTTTATGTTTTAAATCAAGATATTTTACGCTATAATATATATTTTCTTCTTATTTTTATATTTTAAATCAACAATTATTTTGTGTTTGTTTCTTTAAATCATGCTATTGTACACCATAATATATCTTTTTCTTATTATCTTTATGTTTTCAATCAAGATATTTTATGCTATAATATATATTTTTTTCTTATCTTTGTATTTTAAATCAACAATTATTATGTGTTTGTTTCTTTAAATCATGCTATTGTACACTATAATATATATTTCTTCTTATCTTTATGTTTTAAATCAAGATATTTTACACTATAATATATATTTTCTTCTTATTTTTATATTTCAAATCAACAGTTATTATGTGTTTGTTTCTTTAAATCATGCTATTGTAAACTATAATATATATTTCTTCTTATCTTTATGTTTTAAATCAAGATATTTTACACTATAATATATATTTTCTTCTTATCTTTATATTTTTAAGCAACAATTATTATGTGTTTGTTTCTTTAAATCAAACTATTGTACACTGTGTTATATTTTTCAATTCAATTCAATTTTAAGTGTCTTATCATAACAAAGTTATCTCAAGACACTTTACAGTTGAGTTTCTTCTTATCTTTATATTATAAATCAACAAGAAACATGTGTTAGTCTCTTTAAATCAAGGTATTGTACACTACAGTATTTTTTGTTCCCAAAGCTCTGATGAGTCTGTACCTCATTACTGACCTCTATTTCCTTGTGTGCCCCCCCTCCTCCTCGGGGAACAGAGCAAAGATGCTGGCATCAGGACTCTGGTCATGCTGGACGAACAGGGAGGTAAGTCTACGTGACCCGAATAGAATCATGTTGCATTAAAGGTGATTGAAGACACAGAGCTATCGATACTAACCTACAGAACATCAGCACCAGTATTTAACCCTATTACACATTACGAGTGTCCATGTTTTTTTCATACGCTTTTTTTTTTCTCTGTGAAAGCTTTTTTTTTTTTTCTCCTTCTTCACTTTCTTCCACTTCAGTTGAACTTAAGCTTGAATTTGCCTTAAACTTCACCTTCTTCTCCTTTTCGGCTGATTTTGCATTTTCACTTACATTACTGCTTTTGTTTTATTTGCACAATGTTTGTTTGTTTTGTTTTTGTCACAAGATTACAGTGAAGAAAGTGGACGGTCATTAATACCATTTTCAAAACAAGCAAAACTTGTTGTCAAGTATGGATATATTCACATGGACAGAATGATTTCATTATAACAAAATCATATTTATTTGTACTATTTTTGTTATTAATTCACTGATATAGATTTAAATAATGACGATTTCAATGTGTTAACGTTGATATAATTATTTTTAGTATTAGTATTAGTAATAGTATTACTATTAATAGTAAGTCCATTTTGGCCCTCTAACAAGCAATTACAATTGCTTTTTAAATAACTTTTTTTTAATTGATTAATTGTTGTACAATTACAAGATTGTACAAGATGCTGACAGGCTCAAGGCCCCCTTTTCGCAGTGGTCAGTAGCTATCATCTTTTAGCGGGGTCTACACTTAAAGGCCAATAAGTGTTTTACAGAGAAGACTTGCTCTAGATTCTAAATAAAAGCTTTTTGAGAGTTTCAAAAGCACAAGGTCAGTGAACGCATCACGGAATTATAATTGTGCTGAAAAGTGAAATTCATTTGGAAAGATTTTAATGACTTCTGTTAAGAGCAGAATAGAAATGTATTACATTTTTGTCTTTGATTCTCTGGTCAGTGCTGTCCATGTAAATGTATCCAAGTGTTTAAAAGAGGTTAGAAAGGGTAGTTTTAACCACATGCTGGAGTTGCTTGTCGACCCACACAGATCTGGGATCAGTCTGTGACTCGTCATGAATTGGTCAAATCCAAACGATTGATTTTTAGCTGGTGAAGACAGATGTTCAGCCTGATCATTCTGGGCTTTGTAAAATCCCTGGTTGTGTTGTTATCGAGGTTGCAGGCTAAATTACATGGCCTTCAGCGGCACCAGGGTGTTCTGGGGATCCTGGGCTATTGGCTGGAGGACATTTAAAGAAGATCTTCTAGCTGAGCCGTAATTGGAGAACCAGTCTCACCCCTCAAGGGAACCGGTTCTCTTCATCCGACCATCAATTTGTTCACTTGTCAATAGTTTTCACTGCTGCTGTAGGGTCAACACAACCTAACCAATCGCTCAAGGTCAAGCCTGTTGACCTCTGATCTTCATCAAGTTGAAAATATTGGCTGCGTTTTTATGAACCAGGGATTTTACAAACGACAAGTCGATGACTCCATTTTTAACCGTTTCTCACTCTTTCATGCTCTTCCTGTGCTTCACACGACCAGGATTATAATTTTGGACGATATGAGAAAAATCCCACTTTAACCTCACACAAGTTAAACAGAGAATTCAAACGAATGTTGTCATCGATATAAGATTTTTATTTTTTTAAAGAAAAGAAAATCACGTAAAAATAAGTTGCACAGTAATCGTAAACGATGGTAGGGTTGATCAATTAATATATTTTTTAACTATAAATGTATTCTAGTCCTTTATTTTGGCGTCTATTTCACCATTAATATACACCATTATAGTTACAGTATACTTTAAACAATATGCTTGTGTTATAGTCCATTAATTCCTTTGTCAAAATTGAGTTAAATCTGTTACTGAGGAAAAAATAATAGTAATAATCAAAGCCAAGAAGTACTTTCAGATGAATAATGGGATGGAAAATTAATTTAAAATCCCTACGATAACAAGAAAATGAAGAAGCTCAAGACTATTAAAGAAATGAATGCTTCATGCTATAGAAATAATCGTCTTTAAGTTACATTTAAATTCTTAATATAACAAGAAAATGAAGAAAAAAAACAGTTGGCAAGCTATTTATTTCTATTACAATTGTGATGAACATGAATACGTTTTCTGCATCAATTAAAATTAACCATCAACTAATGGCTAAACATGTTGAAGCAATGCTAATGCTAAGCTAACATATTAACAACAAATTCAAGAGCAGAAATGCAGTTTATTTACCTCCTAAATTACATTTTTGGTCTGAAACGTATCTTTGTTGATGGATCAATGAAATTCATTCCACTACTGTCATCCCTTTGTCCCGACCAGAGCAACTCGATCGTGTCGAGGATGGCATGAACCATATCAACCAAGACATGAAGGAAGCCGAGAAAAATTTAAAAGATTTAGGGAAATGCTGTGGGCTTTTCATATGTCCATGTAACAAGTAGGTACTGACAACGTGCCTCCAAGGTTCCTACATATGTGGTGGCGTCCAGTTTTTCCTCTTTTTTTTTTTCTTTTTTTTTCGTTTCGGTTTTGGTTGAGTTTTCTCTTGTCACAGTGTCTGAAGTTGTTGTCTTCTCTCCTTTGTCCTCTCTTTATCTTTCTCTCTTCTCGTGCTCCGTGGTGGGGGATAAATGACTTTGTTTAATCAGAGCAACTGGAGCGCATCGAGGAGGGAATGGACCAAATCAATAAGGACATGAAGGATGCAGAAAAGAATTTGAACGATCTAGGGAAATTCTGTGGTCTTTGCTCCTGTCCATGTAACAAGTAGGTGCTGCTTGCCTGCCTGCCTGCCTGCCATTACTAAAAGATACAAATCGCTATCTGAGAAACAAACAAAAAAAAATGATGAACTGAGGAGGAAGTGACATCAGCTTACAGTCCGCTCTGCTCCAGGGTTAAATGCTCTTTTCCACATTCCCTAAAAAAGAACAGAGGAAGATGAATTAGCTCAACTTACAAACCATATTAGCTGAACGTTAGCGTGGTTAGAATAGCTACATGTTCAACAGTATCACATTTCAAATTACGTTTAATTTTCAAATGCTATAAATACATGCTTTGGGACATATCCTTTAAAAGTACCACTGACATTGAGTGTTTAGTTTTGTAAATATTATTTAAAAAAGATGCCTATATTAGCAGAGTTAGCCTAGTTTAGGAACAGTTTAGCCCATTAAAACACACACCGTAATTTAATGTTTACAAATGAGCTTATATAACAAGAAAAAGTAGGTACATTTAATTTGTTTATATTTGTATATAATTATATATATATATATTATTGTATGATTTAGTGCATTACAAATCTTCATACTTATGTCAGAGGAATAAGAGGAAAAGCTTTGACACTAGCATATGGTCCGTGTACACCATTCGACTTTTATTTTGAAAACAACAAAAAAGAAGGAAAATCAACCAGTCTATAAAAATAACTTTAAACATATTTAAAGTGTGTTTTTTCTGTATGATTCATATAAAGTATTTTTAAACATACTTAGATTTAATTTGCTGTTAATTTAATTTATGGTCAGTCTTTATTTAATCCAAGAATATATCTATCGTCTTTTAAAAATCAACTTCATCCCATAAGATTTTATGTTATTTCCTTATATTATAAAAAGAAAAAGGCAAAACCACATGGTTTTAAATGTCTTTATTCGTTAATGTTAATGTTAAACAGGTTAATCCCTGTTTTCAGAATAGGGTTGAATGGATGCCGTGTACACCGACCGCAATCGCTCTGTTCATCTTCTAGCAGCTCTTCTTCTACTCCAGCTCTCACTCCCACCAACACACTCCCGAATAATCAATGCTTTAATTCTTCAGAATTAACTTCTAAGGCACTGAAAGAGCAGGGCTTGAGCTTCTGGATCATCTTGGTACTCAGATCATGTCAATATTTGGACTTCTGCTGGACATTCGAGTGATCTCGGTCCCAAAATGCCTCTGGTCACTTCTCCTCTGCATGACCTCTACCGCCACTACGCCGCTCTAACATCCAGTAGACGCTCACCTCTGCAGGCGACCAGAGATTTTTGATTTTGTTTGACCCCCCTTTCTTGAGAATTAACCCCCTTTAACCACCGTCATCTTAGACTGAGACGCCAGTGACATGATGGCGAGCATGACCCTTGGAATGCTCATGCATGCATGACAGTGCAACTCATTAACGGCGATGCTACACATGACGACGCTCGGATCATGATGCTGCTGTTAACAACCTTGCTGTGGTCCTGATGATTTCTATGTGGAACTTTTTTCATGTCGGAATGTCTCTGGAAATACTGCGAGCCTCATCAAATACTACGTTCACGTGACACATGGAGGGAAAATATTCTGTGTTAATTTTTTAATTAATTATTTTACAACTATGATGAAACACCTGATTTGTCTTGGGGAAGAAAAGTACCATTTTAAATGAAAACTTTTTATTTCATTTTATTTTATAGAGTCCCCTGAAATATACTGTACCTTATATAGAATGTCAATATCCCAGAGATTTTATCTTCAGGAATTATACATAATACAAGTTAATTAGGACAGAAAATCTTTCCTTTGTTTCTATTAAAAATTGCATAACAATTTAAATGATTATTGCTTGAGCAAAAAGAGCAAACAAACTTTAAACTAAGTGATAAAACTGTTATTTGATGAATTCCTTAAACTTCCTTGTTTTTTGTTTCTTTTTTTTATTATTAATACATATTATGTTTGGTTATATCTTGTGTTTTTTCTTTTTACACAGCATTGATCATTTTAAAAAAAAGTCTGTCGAAGATATTTCAACTTTAAAAAATACAAATATAAAAGAAAGAAACTAAAAAAGGAAAACAAACAAATAATTCAATATTACAATTAACTGTTCAAAACAGTGTTCAAAAACAATTCAGTTAAAATATTTTGTAATCACAGTTAAAAACTCGCTAAGAAAAGACTTTCAACAAATAAAGTATTTGTTATAGAAACTGCCAATCAGGTAAAATCTTTATTTTTTTAATGTGACACCTCAAACAAAGCGCTGTGTAAACAATCATTGTTTTGTTAAACAATTCTTTAAACCAGTTGCTTGTTAATAGAACCTTTTACGAGAAGGTTTTAAGATGAGACAATATAAAGACATTCAAAAAAAACATTTTTCATTCAAAAGCTATTGAACGTTAAAGTACCACGAATGAGAAGTGAGGATTAGAAGTGACAGTCCTTTGACGACATGAGCTCTACAAAGGCTGCATGGTTCTCAGCAGCTCACGGCTGCTTTGTTTACTCCCCTGGTTGGTGCTGCAGCTTTTCTGCAGTGCCGCCTCTCCTGCAGAGCTCTGCTCACTGCATCTCAACCAAGCTAAGCGCCGGCTCCCGCAGGGAATTCTCCCTCATGTAGGTCAGCCACATCAGATAGCGACATGGGAGCCTGCTGGGAGGTTAACCCACAGTATAGATACATATATATATAAATATAAATAAACATTTGATGGGAAGGTGTCTCCTGTAGAAGTCTGCGCCTCCAAATGCTGCTGCTGCTGCTTTTGTTAATCTTGTCTCTGCGCTGCAGCTTGTCAGATCAATTCTTTATTCTTAAACCCAGCGGACAATGGCTGCCTGTGTCCTGCTGATAGAGAGTTTGATTGACGTTTATGAACCAACAACTCATTGAGGTTTACACATTAAAGTGATCTCTTGAGCAAACTGAAGAATGACCATGACACACATATAGGTACGAGTAGTTCTGTGTGGTACCACCATCATTTTCCACAACATACATGTTGAAATTTAAATCAATGATTTCAATCACACCCCCTTTGTTTATTCTAAGAGTCCCTTGGAGGTGGAGACTTTTGGGATTAATGAGGCGTAATGACAAACCTTGATATTATAGTAGATGTGATGAGTACAATAGAGGTCCAAGATCTATTTAAGACACTCTTAAATCAACACATTAGTTTACCTTTAAGGAGGGTCACTTATGATGATTTAAAAAATGTTGGGTTCTACCTGATATGTAAAATATAAGAAAACTTACATATGAATTTACAAAACATATCCAGGAAGCCTAAATTACATCCAAGTTTTAAATTAAACCTGTTATATACTTAATTTAGCACCAAAATAATTTATATTCAGTAATATCATGTTTGTTTGGCAAAGAAGCAGCTGGAATTAAATGTAAAGAAAAATGGACAAACTGTTCTTGTTTCAGATAGATTCAAGTGTAAGGATTAAAGTTACAATATCCTTAACCCTTGTGTTATGTCAGGGTCAAGGTGACCCAAAAGCCCGAAAACAAATGTTTGTGGTATCCCTTGTGTTGTCTCTGGGTCAAGGTGAACGACCTTAACAACTGCACATGAATTTCTGGAAGCCAAGGAGGTAGTTGACCTTGACCCAGAGACAACTTAAAGGTTTACTCTGATGGCCAATAATCTAATCTAATAAGACACTTATGATCAGCAACAATGTTTGTTAAGTTTGTATCATGCCGAACAACCTCCTGTGAACTAATCGTTTTATGAACATTAACAATTAAAGCAGCTATACACAAGATTGGAACTATGAGCTCCCTCCACTGTTGGAACAGAATAATCGCATTGTCATGAAAACCGAAGTGTCTCCAGCCCCGCTGCCAAAGTCCAAATGAGCATTTGTTTAAACTAACAAAAGAAGAGATAGAACTTGTGTCCCTTTTCTTCCCCAAGAAGTTTCAAAATATCCTCTCCTTACTTCAGCCATGATAGCAATAAATTAAACTGCCGCCTCCGAAATATAAAATAAAACAACACTGTAACACATAGAGTTGAGCGTTAGCTTAGCTTGAAATTCATTTGAGGAAAACATGGCTGTGTCCCAAATCGCGCATTTCTGCACTTACACTTGAGTGCACAAGTGCGTCCCAATGAGCAGTGTGCAAAAATGTAGTGTGCAGTGAGCACTAAATTGGTGCACTCAAATGGTCAGGAGATTAAGTGTGGATCGTAGATGAAGCTAATCGAAAGCTACGTCACTGACGACACGACTTTGTAGCGGATACCGGCGTAAATGTCTCGAGAAAACACTCATTTTACCACAAAACAAGACATTCTACAACAACACAAGAATAATAACACAATGAAAGAACTTAATAAATTGTTTCAATTGGCAAAAGTTCTGTCAATTCTCAGCCATAGTGTTCCAACTTCCAGTTGCAGTCAGCGTTAAAAAGTAGTAGAAGAAGAAGCTGTCGAGTCATTTCTTGTAAGTGTGTAGCGACAGTGTTTGATTTCAGACAGTACGAGCGCTATCTTAATGTGTACATTAAACCAGTGCACTCAGAGAAGTGCGTGATTTGGGACACAGCACATGACTTTGGGCGACTAAACCGGCCATGGCTGTTCGCTTTAAGATTTCTTTTTTGTTTGGAACAACAAAGCGGAAACATTATTCGGAATAGATTTCAGAATATCTTTGAACTAATAGGATGATGTCGCAAGATGACTTATGCTGTGTCTCAAATTGCATACTTGCGTACTCAAAGTTAGTATTTTTATTGCGTAAGTGCGTCTCAATTCTTAGTATGCGAAATTTAGTGCGCCATGCACACTAAATTGGAATACTAAAACACAGCCAAAACTGAGTATGGTTCGATTGACACTATCTACCCTAAACGGCCGCCATCTTAGTGACAGGTGTATTTTCAGCCAGTAGTAGAAGGATGACACGTCTTCGCTGCTGATACCAGCTTAAATATCTCGCGAATATTTCGATCCTCATATTTTTTCTTTATTTCTTCTTCCAAACTTGCAAAACGTGCTGCCAGCAGGTGTCGCTAGTGTTCCTACAGCTGGTTGCAATCATTGTTAAATAGAAGTAGAAGAAGAAGCTGTCGCGTCATTTCCAGTTAGTGCGTAGCGGCAGTGTTTGATTTGAGACATACTATCTGTTGAGAATTTGCGTACTAGTTAGTACGTACACTATCCTGATGCATACTAACTTCTAGTATACTAATAGAAGTGCGCGATTTGAGACACAGCACATGACTTTGGGCAACTAAACCGCCATGGCTGTTTGCTTTAAGATTCCTTTTGTTTAGAACAACAAAGCGGAAACATTATTCAAAATAGATCACAGAATATTTTTGAACTAATAGGATGATGTCGCAAGATGACTTAGTTCATATGCAATGCTCTCTTTCATGTTGAATTCTAGTGGAAAACATGCTAACGGTGTGTTTTCAAACAGCAGCTAAGCGCCCAGCACTGCCATGGAAACAGAAATAGGACAAAACGAACTATAAATAAAAAAAATAGGTAGGGGTATGAAGAACTCTTTCAAGGGGAGTGTGTGTTTACCACACTGGTGTGTCAGCAGAGACGGGAGAGAAACCTCGCCTCAGTCCATTTCTAATAATAACAGCAGAGTAGGAGGCTGAGCCATCACAGTGTCTCTCTTCAAGGTTACCCACCGTTGTTGTCCGGGTGTGGATCAGTGACGCTCCTGGAGGTGGTTAGACTTTTCCATTGTCTTACACCTGCATAAACAGACATGTTTCCCTTCCTAGAGAAGAGACGTTTAATAGACGCGCTCTGTTAACATACGGTGTTAGCGCAGCTGTCTTTGCGCATCAGCCGAGCGTCAGGAACCTCTGAACGTGTGATCTTCTCGGCTGATGTCGTTGTTTCTGGGGGAGAGGGGCTCCACGCTAGTTGTTTTTTTTAACTAGCTCTCTTGACTTCTTGCTTTTTTCTTTACTTTTATTCCTTTGCAGTTTGTTCTCCACACTATTCGTCCTCCTAACAATGTCCTGTTGTCGTCCGTCTGCCTCTTCTCTGTTCTCTGTTACTCAAGTGTGGGAGTGGGTTCACTCACCAGCGTTTAGAAGGACTGTTCTGTTGACATGCATGCCTCAGAGATGTCGCACACACAGCTTGCCTGACTCTATATGTTATATACCTAGACGATATAACATGTTTAGCGCAGATCCAAGCCTAGTCCACACCTGCTACGCTTTTGCTTGACTGACTCCAGCTCCCACTCGAACTCGTGACCACGTGCTGGATGCATGACCGACACCACCTCAGGTGCCGGGCTGGACGTGGGTCACAGGAGGTCGGCCTGGTGGAGGTGGATGACGGAGAGCTTTGGGGGAAACCGATGAATAACTGTTGTCCCAACCGTCACTGCCGGCGGACAGGATGAAGAGCGGAGCCAGCAAGGCTTGGGGGAACAACCAGGACGGCGTGGTGGCGAGCCAGCCCGCCCGCGTGGTGGACGAGCGCGAACAGATGGCCATCAGCGGAGGCTTCATCCGCAGGTACGTCTGGAACTTCAAAGGATGATTGAGGATGTGGCGTGGACTGGACTAGTGCACTTGGAAACTCTTCCCCTTTTTAAATCCCTCCTGGTAAAAGACACAAGTTAACCCAACACTTGTTGTAAACATCAGGAAGTTCACTGCATTTGGTCGGATATAAAAGAAAGACATTATAGATAAGGAGTCCCATTGAAACAGTTTTCAAAAGACAAACGTCCATGATTTTCTTGTGTATCCTCTCTTATACCCTCATGTGTCAAAGTCAAGGCCCCATTTGCAAATTCTTCCCTTCACTTCATTTTGTTTTGCCACCAGATCATTAATAAGGATCATAGATGTGAACATTTAAACTTCCAATAAGAACAAAACTGATGTCGAAAGAGTGTTTGTTGAAGGAGATAAGTTTTGTTTGGTCTGCCATAGACGGCTGAAATATTTTGGCTTGGTGTGATTGACATATTTGCTGTATATCATGACTCCTTGGGTAGTAAATAGAAAACAATAGTGGGCAACTCCATATTTTCAGGGGCCACCTTTTATATAGTGGCTCTTGTGAGGGACCACCAAGCAAAAGAAAAGGTCAAGTCATAAGATTAAGCTCAATGTGCTAAAAATAACGATTGTATTTTAAAAAAAATCTGATATAAAAGCAATTTTTTCTGTTTTTCATTTGTTGTAAAGGGCAATAAAGACTTAAGCAAAGAAGAGTCAAAAGCGGAGGACAAACATGCTTAAATTTAAACTTCATTGTCATATTTAGAGATTATATGAATAAATATAAATTAAATCCTTAATTCCTATGTGATCTATAACTCACAAGGTTCAGATATAAAGAGAGGGGGATGACAAAGAGTTGGGATCCATAAAGAAAGATGGATAAAACGTTATTGATCCCTCTGGAGTCCTCCTTCGGGAAATTGTTTAAATATAATATATATTTAGATTTTTAATATATATTTAGATTTTTTAATACTTCTAAGGAACATTTGCAGTTAATTGCAGTTTTTCGTGGGCTGTTAATCTCTAAACGTCTTTTGTAAATAAAAATGCTGGTTGAATTATACAAGGACGAGCGAGGGGTTGGTGCGAGCCGATTGAAGCGCCCTCGAGGGTTGTTAATAATAAGATGGTGGACGAGCTCTGACATAAGCAGCTTATTCGACAACTCCATTTTACATTTGCTTTCCCAGCTCTGAAGGTCACAAACACCAGAGGAAACGCTAAATTAAGTGGAAATTGAGGAACAAGTGATGAAGGTTAATAGATTGATGTGCTCTTGTGTTGCACGGATCATTTTATCACCAGCTCATTTTAATGAGAATATTTTCTTAGACAACATTCCTTCCTGCTGTGGCGTCACTGTGATGGACGGATGAGTCTGACCTCAACACCTTGGTTCCCTGTAATCTGGGAATTGATTATCAGCTGATAGATGTTCTCAGGCGACTAGGAAATCACCTCTGGAAAATTTTATTTCAAAAGACTAGAATGTTGTTGTGAAAAAACAGACATGTCATTTTCATCATAAATAAAGACATTTTAATTTTAATTTAACAAATCAATTCAAGAAAAACACATTTTTAAATGATATATGTATGGTAAAATAGATTTAAGAAAGTTATAAGACCACTTCAACATGAAATGATAATATTCTTCCGGTTGTTTAATTGAAATGTTTCTTTTCATTATTTTTCTATCATTTTAATTAAATCCCTAATTTATAATTTATCTGAATATTGTTTGATTTAAGAAGTGTCCTGTTGTGGTTCAATGAGAATATCATATTTTATGTGTGTGTGTGTGCAGGGTAACAGACGACGCCAGAGAAAATGAGATGGATGAGAACCTTGAGCAGGTCGGTGGAATCATTGGAAACCTGCGCCACATGGCCCTGGACATGGGCAACGAAATCGACACCCAGAACCGCCAGATCGACAGGATCATGGAGAAGGTGATCACACATGTTACACATGCCGGGTTTTCCTCTTCCAGCTCTTAGAATACTTTGTCACCCTTCCATTGCTTTGGCAACCCATCTAGTTCTCCATTAACTGATCTAGCTATCCATCAATTGCTCACCATCAACCCATCTAGTTCTCCATTAACTGATCTAGCTATCCATCAATTGCTAACCATCAACCCTTCTAGTTGTGTATCAACTGATCTAGCTACCTATCAATCGGTAACCCTTAACCTATCTAGTTGCCCATCAAACAAGCTAGCTATCCATCAATTTATAACCATCAACCCATCTAGCTACCCCTCAATTGCTAACCATCAACCCCATCTAGTAAACCATCAACGGAGCTAGCTATCCATCAATTGCTAACCATCAACCTAAATGATGTAGCTAACCATCAGTTGATCGACCTTATGACCAACCCATCTAGTTACCCATCAACTGATCTCGCGTACCAAATGATGTAGCTAACCATCAGTTTATCGACCTTATGACCAACCCATCTAGTTACCCATCAACTGATCTCGCGTACCAAATGATGTAGCTAACCATCAGTTGATCGACCTTATGACCAACCTATCTAGTTACCCTTCAACTGATCTCGCTAACCAAATGATGTAGCTAACCATCAGTTGATCGACCATATGACCAACCCATCTAGTTACCCATCAACTGATCTCGCTAACCAAATGATGTAGCTAACCATCAGTTTATCGACCTTATGACCAACCTATCTAGTTACCCATCAACTGATCTCGCTAACCAAATGATGTAGCTAACCATCAGTTGATCGACCTTATGACCAACCTATCTAGTTACCCATCAATTGATTAAGTGAACCACCAAATTATCTCGCTAACCCTTAACCAATCAAGCCAACCACCAACCTATCTAGTTACCCAGGTGATCTAGATAACCATCACCTAAACAATATAATCAGTAACTTATCTTGTCAGGTATCAATAGATCTAGCCAACCATCAACTAAGTTAACTACAGTCACGTTTTTGATACATAACAATTGAATTTCTGTGAAAGTTTCTTTTTCAAATGAATGAAGGTGTAACACGGCCTCCTCTGTCTCTCTCCAGGCTGATTCCAACAAGACAAGGATCGACGAGGCTAACCAGCGCGCCACAAAGATGCTGGGTAGTGGCTAAACGCTGTGACCACCGAGCTAGTCTCGTCTCGGCGTCCTGCGCCGCACGTCAACAGGCGCTGATATGCTTTCATCATATTGACCTTCTCGGTTTGCACACATGCACATATCACCCCCTCTCCCCCATTGTAAATGTTGTTCTGTGTCGTCTGTCGAGCTTTTTCAAGATGATTGTCCTCGTATACTGATGATTTCTTATACTCCGTATATCATAATTTCCAAAGGTTGTATATAGTGCTGAGTTGATGGCTCCCTTGCCCACCCGTGAAGTTTTTATTCTCTTTATCAAGATATACATATTTATATATATATATATATATCATATATTATTCAATATCATATATAATATATATATAAAAGTACACCGCTCTGGATGACAAGTATATAATAGGAATGCTATACAAGCTTTTGTTTTTATTTTCCTTTTCAGTATCGTCTTAGTAAAACTGTGTCTCTCCATTTAGGCAACTGTCATGCTTCTTATTTGAGTGTTGTCACGAGTGAAGGGCAGCAGACGGATGACAAGCAAACATTTACGAGGCGATGATTCGGGTGAACAGGATCGCAAAAAGCACTTACAATCAAAAGGCAGTCGTTGGTACATTTTACTTCATCGCAATCACACTGAGTTTCCTGTTTAGACAATGTGCAACTAGACTCTCTGTAGCTGTATTAGACATTGCATTCCCAGTGATGTGACTTGTGCGTTCTCTGCATGACAAATGGTAGATTTTAGTCTTCTAAATAAAACCTGTCTGAAAAATATATATAAAAAATGATAACATGGCAGTAGCAAATTGACAAAACCGCATGCTCAGTATTAGGACACAGTTGATCGTTCCATACTCCCGCATTTTGCAATAGTGCCACTCTCTTTCTGTCTCGATATATTTACCGACTGTGACCATCTTGTTGTAAAATAATGCAAAAACGGAACAAAAAAGTGATGCTTAAAAAAAGAGAGGACTCGGGTTGTATTGCAAAAAAAAAAAAATCTGTTTTCTAAATGATTATGCAGTTCAGTGATGACGACTTTGTGCTGAAAGACGAGGACTGGTTGTGTATTGTAACATAGGTTTTGGATGCTCGGAAAAAAATAAACGTTTGCAATGTAAAGCAAAGGCGCATATTTCTGAGAGACCTTACTTTTATAAGAAGACTGTACCTGTAAGTTTATTCTCCCTGTGTGGTTTGTTATTGGTAAGATACTGATCATGTTTAATTACGACACAAAAAAAATAACAAAAGGGTTCTTTTTTTTCCGCTTCTGTACTTTAGAGCTATGCACACCAAATCGCCAAACTGTCGAGTAGTTTAAGTTAAACCCCGAAAACCTGAATGACACGATAGGTTCAACTGTGAGATTGATGTCCTCAACGCATGTGATAATAAAACTCCCTCTCTGTATCCTGTCAGTGTGTGAAGTGGTGGACATTTTGTAGCTAGCTGAATTGATTAAAAGTAATAAATCCGAGTTGCACGCGTGTTTGTCTTTATTGCTGCTGTCAGTCATAGTCAGGAGATTTATTTTTTTTTTCGCCACAATTTTCGGAGCACATGAGATAATTCTAAAACGATTTGTCAAAATGATCCACCCATTAATGAATACTTTTAAATTAACTTTTATCTTCAACTCCCACGATAGTTTATCAGAATCAGATTTTCTTTTTGTTTTCTTTGACTAAGTCGTACAAACATGAAACGTTAAAAAATTATATCTTAAATCAGAAATGAAAAAACAATTTAACTACTTACATAGTACAGACAGTGTGGACGGTTACAATAACTTTGTGTTCATTATTCTAATTGATGAGAAACTGTTGTGGTCAGAGGTTCTAATCAGGGTGAGAAGGGTCAGCTGTGATCCGACCCGTTCGTCCCTTGATCCTGGAGACGTATAGGATATTAAAGAGATGTCAACCTACAGCCAGCAGTATACAACTGCAGTCTATTCTCATCCCTGGTGGTGGCGCTGGCGTACCACACGGAGATGGAGGAGGTGAGGATGGACTCGAAGCTGCACCAGTATCTCGGTCTGCAGACGGTGTTTCTTCAGCTGCCGCGGGAAGAGCATCCTTTGCTGGGCCTTCTTGATGAGGGGCTAGATGGTCTGATCCCACTTGAGGTCCTGGGTGACAGTGGTGCCCAGGGAAACGGGAGGAGTCCACGATGGAGAAGGGGATGGCAGGGTCAGACCTGAGGTCGACCTAAAGACGATCATCTCCGCCGTCTTCTGGGTTTCAGCTCCAGGTGGTTGCGGCTACACCAGGACCATAGCTGATCCACCTGTAGGCGGACTCCCAGTCCGGGATCAGTCCAATGAGGGGGGGTGTTGTCTGCAAACTTGATCAGATCGACAGACTGACGGCTGGAGGTGCAGCAGTGAGTGAACAGGGAGAAGGGCCAGGAACAAAGTACACATCCCTGAGAGGATCTGGTGTTGAGGGTCTGAGTGTCCGAGACAGTTGTCCCACACAAACATGCTGACTCTGGGCTGTGACGTCTAGATTTTACCCTTGTTTGTAGCAGAAGCTTAAAGGCTAACATGCCACACAGACAGGAAACAGTAACGGTAAACATTGCGAGAGCTTCCAGTCTAGTTTGTAAACTGGGAGCCCTCGTGATCCAAATGGAGGTACAGTATGTGATGTTTTTGAGTAGTGCCAACCATCAGTCGCCTTGAGGGTTAGTAGAAAATGAGTGGAATTATAATCTTGGGTGAATGATCACTTTCACTGAACATCAACTGCTCAAGCTAACCTGATATGGATCAATCCAAGAACAACACAATAAAGCTAACCTTAATCTCAACAATACAAGCCAAGTGTTTGCACAAACGTAATGACTCATTGAAGGTTTTTTTTTTAATTTTCTCTGGTCTGGCTGACTTTCGTTTCTTAGAGTTATGATGGTCACTCGCTTCTTTTGATACATTGGTTCTTGTCATAATATGATTTCCAACAGTTAATCCAATAATGCTATTGGCTGTGTTTCAACCTGACTTCAGTACACAAGTGATGGACAAACACCATTAAGAAGTCAAGAAATTCCTCGAAGTAACGCAGACAAGACACACCTGTAAAGTGAAAACCATGTCAGGTGACAATCTCTTGAATTTATCTGGAAAAAGAGAAAAGTCTACAAAGCAGTAGTTAGAAAAAAGGTTGCTACTAGAAAATAGACTATATGAGATGTTTTCAGGTATTTCAAATGTGTTTGTTGAGTCCATCATTCCACATGTATTCATTCATAGTTTGGCTTCAATCGAAATAGTCATGTAAATAAAATAAAAAAAACATATTTAATGAAAGGGTGTGTTCAAACTGTTGGCCTGTTCTGTATGCAAATCATCCACAGATCCACCTTGTCAATGCACTCTCTGGCTAACTATCTAACTATCAACTGATTTATGAATAAACCCAACCTCAACTGAACCACTTTACCAAAGGCAGATCAAGCTAACCACCATCTTAACAATCTTACAACAATTTGAACCTGTTAGAAACCACTTAAAAAACTAACCTACAACTGTTTAACTATCGCCAATGACCCGCTAACCAGCAACTATCTGACGCGGACACAATCTTATCAGGCTAACCAACTCATGCTATATATTTATATTGTGTTACGTTTACTTTGTATTTTCTCCAGATTCATTGAATTAAAAGGGCACAATAGTTAAACCTTTTTTTTATGTTAATGAATCTTAACCTAAATAAGTAAAGGGACAACAAAGCAAGTTGAAATACTTCAGTGGTGGACTACGGTCCTGAGAGTTCTTGGACTTGTGTGAGTGAGTTTGACTGTAGACACACTCTGAAGATAAATCTTGACCATCTGCAGACTGGACGGAGCTGAACTACTTCTGCCAAATCAACCATCTGCTGGTTCCTTTTGAAGATACCGTTCAAAATGTAGGGAATAATCACTTCTAGTTTTAGAATCTGGATCACTGTCCCTTAACACATTCACAAGGTGATATAGCTAATCGTTAACATTGTGCAACAATGCTAGCAAAATGCTGCGCTAGCTCGGCGGTTTAAACTTGATTTGCTGCACATAAAAAAGGGGGCGTTTTAGTAGTTTTATTTTTATTAAGCAGACAGAGCTGTGGTGACAATCACAGGTTATTATATTTTACTAGGTTAGCCAAAATTAAAATATCTTTTCAGCCTCCTTGATAAAATTGACCAGTAAAGACTGAAGGTTAATAGTTAGCATGTAACATGAAAATACTCGTGCTAAGCTAACAGTCCGAACATTCTGGTTCTACAAGAATTCTACACCGTTTGTGAGGCAAGTAAGAGGGAAATCTTTCTAAAGAATTGCTAAGAAATGTTGTACCCATTTAAAAAGAAACAAAACAAATCTTAGAGAGAACTTATGTGTTGCCTCACCAGGTTCCTGATATTTAAGAAATGTTATCAACAACAACAAAAATATTAGAATATATTCTGACACAATATTCCATTAAATTTTCTTCACAAAAGGTTAAATGTATTTCAGTCTCTTTTTAGTGTCGGACTAGAGTCGTGCACTGGAGAAGCAGTTTGTTATCTTTTAATAGATCAACGTCTGCCAGGTCCAGACGCTGGATTCATCAATAGTCCGTCCTGCTGTTGTAGATGACGCCGGGATTACAGGTAATGAGACGGTTTTCCTTAAAAGTAGATCATCTGGTGGCGGATTAAGTAGGTTTGAGAAAAGATGAAAGGCGAAGCGTGTGGTTGGGAATTAATTATTATATAGTTCACATATAGTCCATCATATTGAGACCTACTTTTTATATAACAAAGAACATCAAAAATTCTTAATTTAATGCCGTTGTTTTATTTTGAGCTGCAGAGTTAATACGAATATTTATTATTCTCAGAATATTATAATAAGATTTAATTAAACTTATCCCCAATGTATCCCTTTATAAGAAAAAGTTTCTAAAAACTATTTAAATGCATTATTAAAGCAGTAAAAATAAAAAAGGTCAGTGGTGTATATGTGCTAGTAAGACTGTGAAAGGCTCTTCTTCAGTTGCCGAAGTGACATCTTATTTCTCTTTTGTGAGTTAAACTACTTCAACTTACGTTGTTAAAAATGAACATATAAATAATGTCATTGATTTAGGAAAACATATCAAAATATGTTGAATCTGGTGAATTATTTACCTCTGTAATCATGTTCCAAAGAGGAACCTGAAGTTTAAGCGCAGAACTGCTCGGGCGCCAATAAAAGTCTCCTCCATCTCCTAGAGCTTCATCTATTATTCAACAGGAAAACCAAAATACACTCAGAGGGGACCTGGTGCCACAGAGCGCACTGTTGTTGTGCAAGTTTTTGACTCGCAGTAATGCATCCTGTCTCACCACAGATTCAAGAGCTGGTCGAGATCATCTGTGTACAGTATTCACCGTCTATCGTTAAACTGCTAAAAAAAATGCTCGATGTTGTGCATAAACTAGTGATGATGAATGCAAATAAAATGCAAATCTGCTGACTAACAGAATACAATGTTATACTCCATTGAACAACTCGATCTGTGTCTTGTTCGCCTGGTAAAGGAGTATTTTTAATGCAGAAAATAAAATAGCATCTGTTGCAAACCGCACCCTTGATATGTAGATTCAAATAAAATTAATAATGAAAATAAGGTGTAATAATTGTATATACGGTATAAAAAAATAGAGCAATAACTATTATAATATTAAAGGGATATATTTCAATATATGCAATGTTAAATTCAAATTATATTGGAAACATTTAAAAATCTGCTCCAAGACGGCCCAGTTAAAAAAATGTAAAAATTACAGTGTTTTAGAATTTCTATGTATTATTTTTGCAACAATATATATAAACTTCATCTTACTCCTTGAGTAAAACCAGTATTTAATATTTGAAGATATTTACAAATGTGTTGTTTGTTGGGGGCCAACACTGTATTTTGAATTGATTTAAATGAAATTCATTTCATTGAAAAACAAACAGCAGAGATGGTCATTCAGAAGGTGGATTAATGGATTTAATTGAAAATATTAAAAGAACTTGAACAAGAGTCTACTGTACACGTAATTAAAGGTAGCTACAGTACATGCTAATGCTAAGCTTAGCAGCTATGCTAAGCTATGCACACACCCATCAACAATTATATTTAATTTGATATTGATTTCTTGTATTGATTATTTTCAAGACTTCTAAATTGAATATTTATTACAGAAGTCAGCATAAGCTTCTATTCCAGTAGTAATAATGTCACTCGTCCAGTAGACTCTCCCGTGACGTGTTTGCTTTGTTGCGGTTCGATCTGAAAATGAAAACACACATGACCTTGTGTGTGTGAATCATTTTTTGTGGAAACAACAGCCACCGATGCGGCACTAGAGTTCAGTGGATGTTGACTTGTGAGGCGGATCATTAGGACTCGCACACAGCGGGACGTGGTGCTGGATATCCTTCCGCAGGCAAAACCATCCTGAAGCAGCATCTGCCTCCTCCTCCTCCTCACTCTCCTCATTTGTCATTCTACCCCTCTCCTCTTCCTCCTCCTCTTCCTCCTCCTCTTCCTCCTCTTCCTCCTCCTCTGCTGACTCTTGTCTGCAGCTTCTCTCTCGGTCGCCAGCACAGTCTAGCATTTGGGTTTTTGTTGCACTCAGCAGATTGAGGCTGCGACTTCACTCTCTGAATTATTCACTTTAATTGCACGGATACGCCTTAAGTTAACTGTCAAATACATTACTAGCTTTAATTTGTTTGGACAAACCTTTTGCTTGGTAACAACAAACACATTTTTGTTAATGTTATAAGAGTAAAGAAGAACTAATTATACAAGAAGTTTCATTTTAAAATCATAAATACTGTTTTTTCATCGTTTTATTGGTCAGTTAATCATGCAATAAGAGTAAGTAAAACATGACTATTTAGACAATTTTAGATAAAAGATTATGAGACAAATACAAAAGAGATAAGTCACATGTTTAAGGTTTATAATTCAAAGTCGAAACTACAATTAAAAAAAAGTATTAAATATGAATAAAACTGTGTTAAAGCTAAAGAAAAGTTATAATCAAAAAGTGAAATATAGAAACGACATCATTCATATAAGTAACTCAACAAACCTAACAAATATTTAAAGACATTTATTTCAGCTCTCACATAGTTTTTCAAGCATTTTAATAATCATCACTAGTCAAACTAAGCATGACTGGCACAGCAGGTGGCAGTAGTGTTTAGGAACTTGATCACACATTAGGAAGTAAAGAAAAAAAAAAGTTTAAAACATATATACGGATCCAAACTTACACGGCTCTGTTTATCTTTGTTCCATCATCATCATTTCCTGAGACAATTTCATAACATGTATGGTGAATAAAAACAACCAGGATAGAATGATAGTGAAGGCATTAATGTTATATTTTCACACATAATATATTCACCTTTTTCTTATTAGAACACATCTTTGTTTTGTTTTTTAATATAATGTGAAAAATGAAATATATTATAGACATAGATTATGGCGTCCTGTCCAGGGTGTCCCCTGCCTCTCGCCCTATGATACTGGGAAAGGCTCCATTCTCTAATTTTGGTTATTTTTATTTCCTGTAAATTCTCTTGACGCTGCAGCATTAACAGACAAGCTTTGTCTTTGAAGTACTGTGAAATGAAGCTGGGAAAACACCTTGAGCGGCAGGTCTGGGTCGAGGTGTGGGTCGAGGTGAGGGACACGACACCAGCATCTCTGCAGCCACAGCAGCAGTGGAGAGGAGGGTGCGGCTGCTGCTCTGCTCAGGGAAACACTGCAGCCTCCTGCACTGACTCACAACAGCAGCGACACTCGCTCTTCCAGCAGCTTTAACACACAAATGATCCTTGTGACACATCCCTGTCACATGTCGGGCAGTCATTGTGTGTGAGTGTGTGTGTGTGTGTGTGTGTGTGTGTGTGTGTGTGTGTGTGTGTGTGTGTGTGTGTGTGTGTGTGTGTGTGTGTGTGTGTGTGTGTGTGTGTGTGTGTGTGTGTGTGTGTGTGTGTGTGTGTGTGTGTGTGTGTGTGTGTGTGTGTGTGTGTGTTTGATCTCCAAGAAATGTTGTGTCAGTCACCGGTTCTCTTATGATTAAGATGTATTCAAGGAGCTCTGATGTTTTTTTTAATGTAGAATGACCACTCAAAGATCACGTGTCTTCCATTGTTGTGTTGTGGGCGTCTGTTGGCGCGACCTCAAAACACACCAGATGACCTCTACTGACAGACTACTGTTGGGTGGCGCAGGAGAGGAAACACTGACACCTGCTGGCAGTTACGTGAAAAGCAACTGCAATCGAGGACTTAATAGATTTATAAATGGTCAAACAGGGTTTCTTTTGTTTTGACAACGTATTTTAATGAATGTAAAAGCCCCTTGCTTTTTTTTCGTCATGCTAAGAAAACGGTAAAAATGAATAAAAAAGCGTAGATTTATTAATTTTTTTTACCAACATTAAGTATGTAAATTATATTTGTAAAGCGCCTTCCAGACCAGGGTCACAAAGCGCTTAAACAATCAAAACTCAATAAAATATATACTTAAAAGATTAAGGACAAATTATTACATTATATTTTTAAACCAAACTTTAAATATTATCGTACTTGTAATTGTGCCCTTGATACTTTTTTCTTCTTTTTTTAGTGTATATTAATTGTATGCAGATGTAAAATACAGTCAACCCTTAAATTAACAACCACAAAACACTTACGTTCTGGTTAATATAAAGACATGATTTCCCTAAATAAAGTCACAAACAGCAGGTATAAGTTAAAACCTTGCGGGAGCCAAGGTTTCAAGCAGAAGTTCACACAAATTTGATTTATTTTGCTCTTGATGATGAATTTAAACTTAATGTAATAGACACTTATCTAAAGTGAAGGGGATTGTAAACTGCTATATAAATTAACAATATTAAGAAAGATTTAGGCTGAAGGTGGGAACATATTAGGTTTTTATTTGTATTTAAATAATGTGAAATATACATGAAATATATATACATCATCTGACTTAAAAAAGAAAAGAATGCAAACGATGACCCAATTATTACGCAAGTCGTTTCTTTATTATTATTGACAGGTGCTTGAGTGCTACAACAAACTACACATATCCATTAAAAATGTTTAATCAGTGTGGATATGTTTTTGTCAATAAATACTATGTTTTTCAGTCACAATAAGGCAAGAAAATAAATAAATAATAATAATGACAGAAAATCTTTTTTCAATTAGTATCTGGATTAATGTTACTTGATCATGTTGCACAACATGACTCTCGTAGGCGCAGCTGCATTTATTGAATACAATCATTGATTGATTCTGGATCTTCTAGAGAGCGAGAGGATTTGACATTCAGGTAATCAAAGTAAAATTGATTGATTTCTGAAGGGTTTAAAAACCGTGTTAAGGGAAGTCTACAGTGTTTAAACGTCACTCGTTAAACTCAGACCCAGATGTGGTGGTTCTAGCTCAGTTATGTTTCAATGAGAACTTGACGCCGTGGTCTTGAAGTCGCTCGATCAGACGTGTGTTGCTGAAGGCTGCTCCCGGCGTGTAGACCCCTCCCCTGTCAAAGAAACTGTCACTCAACCGCCTTGATTGGAGACCAGAAAACAAAACTTGCAACAGACCTTTTAGGAAGCGAGTGAACTTCCTCTATCATGGTGACGGCAGCTTGAACCATCGCGGACGGCGTTGCCACGTAACCCGGTTCTGTTCCGAAAAACATATCCCAGAGTCAAGTAATCAAGTTTGATGGTCAGCAGATCCTACCTGCCCCGATGACTTGTGTGCAGATTTTGGCATCAGGTGGCCCCTGGGACGGGTCAGAACCCTCTTTGTACCCCTCACCGAAAAACGTCAAGCTGAAGCAGGAGTCTTCTATCTGAGGAGATGAAACCACACGCAGTATTTTGTAAACACTACAAGTATAACAATGTAATAAAAAACTATTTATGCAATTTTATAAAGTAAACAAAGTTTAATTCAATTTAATTTGAGAGCAGGTCAAGTCTTTTTCGAGGTAGAAAGTTGAGAATCTACAAAGGAATACAAGAGAAAGCCAGGTGGACCGGTCTTGATAAGTCTTCTAAAGGTGAGAAAGAAACTAAAAGTATCTATAATCCGATACTATTGCTATTTTACATCAATTTGAGCAACATGAGCTTGTTCTTCCAATCAACATCATGAAGGGTAGGAATGTAAACTAATCCATAAATCGAGAGCCTTGTCTCTTGGCTGAGCTCTTTCTTCACCACAACAGATCATGGCTCACAATGGTCTTAGATTTAAAGGATCCCCAGCCGATGAACAAGACATGTGAGTAGACTAACCTGCTTCATGGTCGGACCAGTTTTGCTGAATAAGCCAAAGGAGAAAAACCGAGGGAACTGTGGAAGGCAGATCGAACAAGTCACATGACAGGAAACTGAACAACCATAGGCTTTCATGACAGTTTATCGTCACCCAGATCAACCACTTCTCCTAATGGTGTAACCTCAGTTTGTAAACTCGTGCAATGGTTCATTCAAGTGGTCATATCCGGCCCCCTGGGGGAGTGAAAAACTGTGTTGCCACCCATCCACTTAAAATGTCTAAAATTAGAATTGGATCTCCAGATCTAATCTTAATCCCAAATATGGGATCCGGGGTCTTAAAGCCAGTTTACGGGATCATTGAAAATACCTGAGTGAGGATCCTCCTGCCCAGCCTGAACTTGACCAGGAACCAGAAGAGGAATCCGCCACAGAAGAACTTGAAAACTGAGAAGGGTCCCCCGACCCCTACGTAGGCTGTGTACTGGACCTGAGGAGGGAGATGGGGAAGCAGTTGGCAGTCAGGAAGTGAAAGTGGGAAGTTGAGGAGGCGATGAAGGAGAAGATAGGAGTGAGGGGGGCACAGATGAGATGTCAGGGGGGCAATGAGAAGCAGGGAGGAGACGATGAATCACTCCGGATGAATCATCATACTGTGTTTACTCTTGGCTGGAAGGTGGCGACAGTTTAAAGGACAGCATTTGATGAAGGTCTTGGATGACCTCAATAGAAGAGTGAAGTTAAACATCTTCAACACAAAACTATCTATTTGAAAATCTCCAACTACACATTCTCATTGCCTTGCGTGCAGTCGACACAACTTAACGCAGGTTTGTTATTTTCTGCCAAATAATTGAAAGCACTGAAGTGTAATTTTCTGCTGCAGGGTTTGAAGGCATAATGACACAAAATAAGAAAATTGGATTTGTTCAGGAACAATAATTCCAGCGATCAAAATATAATCTTTCCAAAGATTTATAGTTGAATACTGTAAGTTTATTTCAGTTGTTGCAGGACTGATTTTTCCCACTCAAACCATACGGTAGTACAACTACACCTGTTTAAAAATACTTGAAAATTACACTCATAATTTCCTTTAATTTTTCTTGATTTTATTTTTTACCACCCGGTGTTGGAGCACTCTGATTGGTTAGTGTCATTTTCCAACAGACATCGGCTCATTACCTGAATCCCAGTTAAGGTAGAAGCTGTGACTTGTGCATTTGGAGCATTGAATTTTGTGATTGCAAATAATACATTTGAGAACTTGTACCCTATTGATTTGTATTTTAAAGGAATTATTCTTGTAAAAACTATTATACTAAAACTAATTTTACACTTTGTAAAATGTGTGGTTTTTTTTTTCTGTGACTTAAAATCTGTCAATGAACCTTTTCCGACGAGTGATCACGTGACTTCTCAGCCATCTGCAACCGCTTTATTTTTTATACTTTTATTTTTTTTATCTTTCTGCCTTAAAGATTTTTAAGGTTCTTTTACCTTATTTTATAATAGTTACATTGTTTAAGATTACTTTTGAATAACTCAAACTGTATTGTTATGACTATATTTTTCTGTTTATTGCCTAAGATTGAAAATATATAGTTTTTCTCCATTCAGTTAATCAGTGTTAAGTGGATTTGGCTGTTCATAGGAAGTAAAGCCGAGTGGGATAATATTCAGGATTTCCTCTCTAGCCAGTCCAAAAGATTGCAGGCAGATTGTTGCATAAAATACATTGATGCGTGTTATGCTCATTTTTGAGTTTACAACAGTAGATGTTGAGAACTGTAAATATGTTTCTGGAAAACATTTGGAGATTAAATGTTTGGATCTTGAGGTAATTGTAACTTTACAAGTATATTTAAAAAAAAGTTTTTATTTGAATAACTCCATGAGGCTGTCATGTGCCATGACCTATATGTTACAAGGAAGATTTTTAACAATTCTACAGCCATACAATCAAAATAAAAACCTGGCAAATTATTATTCATTTCAGTCACAATGTTTGAGCAATTATTATTTCCTTTGGAGCAACACTTTCCCCCCACAATTTTGTTTTCTATAAGGCAAGAAAGGTGGTGTTCGACAAGATGCGTCTTACTGGAGAGAGGTGTTGCTCCTCGTGAAGAAACCGCTGCGTTCTCTTGACCACCGAGGGGTCGGAGCCCATGAATGGAATGGCGTACTGCTGAATCTCCTTGCTGAAAAACACCGAGCCCCTGTGTGGACAAACATTTCAGAGATGACGCCAGCGGCCTGAACCATCAGCACCGTAGAAACCTGTGAAAACTAATCTGGTCCGTTGATTGTCCTCTAAATCTGTCTCTGAATTGCTTGTGGCCTCCACAAAGATCACATCTCATTACAGTGAAAGTCTGAGAGGCTCTTCTAGCCTGAATCTGTATCTTTCATTTTCACACCATTTCAAAGACCTCCTGGTGTGTTATTTACAGATGTAATGTATGAAAAGGTATACGTCTCTCTGTGGTTTCAAGTATTGCATGATAAGATGCTCTGACTGTTGACCTCTCTTTTTGATACATAAGCTTCAGTTAGAATCAGTCAGTAACTCTGCACCTCTTTGTTACTTTGGCTCCGACGATGGGCAGCGGCTTATGTCCAAACTTCTTCCTCAACTTGAAGAGAGATCCAGCGTCTGCAAAGCCGTGTACAGCCGACTGCCAAGTGGCATCATGACCAGTTAAGCCCTGAAGGAGGAATACAGACACAGAAATTCAATTAGTCAACTTTTATCTTTCATCATCACAGTAGAATTCCCATGTATGCTAGCTTGATTATCATGTTGTTTAAGCTTCTTAGAACTTACTTTTCTCTTCTCTGGCGCACTCAGTGAGTATTTAATAGTTGCAAACAAGGTACTTAATGTTTGTTTTTGTTATAATATTCTGCTGCATTTAAATAAACACATTTGAAAAATGCATTTTGCCTAATATTGCCTAAGTGTTCTGACTAAGCAAGCAACTGTCATTGGGCTCTTTAGTGTATCCATTAATGACTCATATTTTCATTTTCATTTTTAAATCCACTTTATTTTTAAATACCCCCATTAGAACGGCAACATTACCTCAGGACCAGCGTTTATTGATAGGAAGCTCTCCACTGCAGTCAATGTTCCTGAAATCAAATGTAAAAACTGTAAAATGTGTGGCTCACAAACACTGTTCTGAACATTCTAAATGATAAAGATATATCTTTTTTAGTCCTTGTAATTTTTAGTTCATTGTTGGTGGTGATAGGATGCAATAATAAACACTTACATAATCATAAAAGATCAACTAATGTGTAAATTTACAGAAAGTACCTCGTAAATTGATCTTGGACCTCTATTGTACTCGTCAGTATGTCTCTGTTTGTACAAAACTCTCTTTATTGAAATATTTACCTTAGAAAATGTGATTAAGCCCCGCCAACTGAAAACCTTTTTTTTTTCTGGAGATTAAATCTTGTTTACAATAACAACACCCACTCTGCTGTGATTGGTCATCAGCACCTAGGATTTGTTACCGCATATCATCAATCCCGGAAGTTTCTACCTCCCAGGGACTCATTGTATAAACAAAGTGGACGTGATAACAACTGGCTTGAGGAGAAGTGAGGCCATTATTACGTCATAATGGACTCGCTTGCCAGGATTTCAGACGGGGTACTTTACTTTATAAAGTAATAAGTTGAAAACATCCTTATGTTGAGAGACTTACTTTATCTTAGAGATAAAAAAAAACTTAAACATTTGAAACATGCGAGTGAGTCAGTTGGGTTGTTACATTAGTTGTCCTTTAACACCAACAGGTTAATCAAATTACTGAAGAGTTTTATTTGTTTGTCGTTTGTAATTGAGTGCTTGCGAGTACGTCTTCATGATATGTATGTGATAAAATATACTCTACTGCTAAGATTTACTAATAAAACTAAAACGTAAGACCTGTTATAACTGTAAATAGATTTCTTTCCAACCTTTGAATTGCCTTTGTGTGTAGATGATCCCCAAGTCCGCAGGAATAGAGTCAAACCCACAGCTGCCGATCACATACACTCCTTTGTCCAATGCTTTGTTGTGGTATTCAAACTGCATACGCTCCAGAAACTAAAAAAAAAAAAAGGATGATTGAAAGTACGTACAGAGCCTCACAATTTACAGTCTTACCTGAGGCTCGCCACATATGTCTATGTAGTGAGCTCCATTCTCTACACATGCTTTGACCACAGGCTCACCATAAAACCTATACTGGAAACATAAAACCGTGTAATTAGAAAAAGGGGTTGACCATGAGATAAAAGAACTGCTTACAGGTCCAACACAGTTGAGGATCACCAGGCCTTGTTGACACATGGTGGCCAGAGACTCGTCAATGGAGACATCAGCTACTATGACTTCTACATCAGTCCGCAGCTCTGGCATGGCTGGTAATAGACATAAAAAGTACACAATTATTATCTCACAAGGATGCTGGGAATGTAATGTTTTGTCACTCATGCAATTGCTTCCTAGCAACACTTTTTTTTTGTATTATATGGTAAGTCGATCACCACTATATTCAATTAAACTCCATCACCAATGTCAAGGTTGTAGCTTAGGAAACTATTTTCAAACGTTTTTCCAAGCAGTAGTATCCTGTCACTGATATATTATTATATTATATATATTACGACAGTAAAAGAGTTGGTCAAGAGACATACACAGACTTCTGGCTGCTCGTTCCAGCACCTCCTGCAGGCGCTTTCTGCTTCTTCCAGCTACAGCCCATTTTAAGGTGACACCGCCGGAAACCTTGGCGTATCGAGCTACTTCCTCGACTACGAACTTGCCGGTGAACCCGGTGGCACCGAAAATAATAACATGGTAAGGTCTGCGGGATGGAACGGCGGCCATTATTGTTATTTTACGTTTGTTAGATAGTTACACGTACGTCACTTCCTACGATGATCCCGCCTTATTTTTTTTGGTCTTGCTTTCTGATTGGTTGTTGCGTGGCTGACGATGGAACGAACCACTTATAAAATAGTTGGAATGAAAGTAATTTGAGCGTAACTTTTTCTTAAATTACACTTAAATACAAAGTGGCATTCCTTTTTTATTTTTTTTACAACTTTCCAATCAGTATACATTAATATTACTATGAAGTAAACGCGAATAAAAGGCACACTTTTTAGATGGTATGTTCCTACATATAGGCAAAAAGGTGAAATAATAACAGTAATGATCCTCGGTGGCGGGAATTTGGAGAAGCCCGACTATTATGGGATACCAAACAACAAGTGTTTGGAAAATAATTAACAACGAATATTGATATACGTTTAAACGTTTATAAATACACTCCATTAATTCGCTAATTCAGACATAAATGTGTGTTTACGTATGGAAATACGTGTATTCACCCTATATTCCGTAAAACAAGATAAGCAAATGTACTAGTAGGTAAAACAAATAATTGGGAAATATATATATTTAATATTGACTATTAACTATGATTTTTAAATGGGGTCACTATGACCATTTTGTATTGGGATTATTTTTAAATTATTTGTTTTCTAACATGTAAAATTATTATATAAATGTATTTGCTCTTGTTTTTAGGTCGTTGGTATTTTATTCACTCACCATTGAGGGTTTTAACTGACATCTTTATGTTACACATTTCTCAGGATGATGCCTTCATTTTAACATTGTTTTTCCATCATGATAATGTTCTTTTATTGTACATCTGTTTACAAAATTATGTCTTTTTATCCAGTTTCTCACCAAATTCCCAGTTTTCAACGCAACCCTTTGGGAAATGTCTTTGTATCTCAGTGACTGAAATATTTAATTATACTTTTGATACTTTGAAGATGGGTATTCAACATTTTTATGGTGGAATATGTTTTATTTTATTCTATTTTTGTTGTCTTACCAGGAGGTAAATCCGGTCTCAGACTAGGGAGCAGTTGGAGAGCCCAGTTATAATAAATATATACTAAAATAATAATATATTGCTCATAAATAACCCACAAGAAAAAAAAGAAAGCAGAATAGCCCTTCAGAAAAGAAGAGGCAAACATTAGGTAGTCAAACTTTTTTTCTATTCCCTTGAACACAACAGAGAAATTAATAAATGCAGGCAGTGAAATGCAGAAAAGGTACAAAGGGACAAAATCAAAGGTAAGAGATGTGACTTAGAAAATACATCATACAAAACTATTCTTAGTAACAGTACAACAAAAATAGCACAACAGAAACATGCTGATCGCAACTTAAATCTGCTCAACTGGCAACAAAACTCAATTGTTTTTTTTGGTTTTAGATCTTAAACTTCGATTAAACATTTAGACCAGATGGAATATAGTGAAAGTAGATCACAGAGCTCAGGGAGATGAAGAAACTCAAACAAAAGAGTGAACATCTGTATTTGCTCTTTATGACGGTGGCTAGTTAGAAGAATGACTTCAGGTTAAGTAAATAAATATAAATAAATAATGAACCTTTGTAAGCCACTATGGTGGTTTTAAAAGTAGTTTGTAAACCAAGAAAGTACAAACATCTCTGCTGTAGATTGTTATTTAGAACATGGAGTCAAACTCTATGCTTGCTTGTCTTGAGTCAGTGTTGAAAGATTCATTATTGGTTCTTGTACTCACATTTTTTCGTAAGATGGTGATGTTGGGAAAGAGAAGCTCGATGTTTAAATTAGTCATTGATAGTTAATATAGAGACTGAAAAGTCATTCTGCTTTTCATCCTCAGCCCCTGGTGTGTTTTGAGTTTTACATTTTGGCCCCTTGCTCACTGAAGTTTGACTTCCCTGATTTATTATACCCTTTAATAATGCTAATAATAATGTTTACAATCTGGTTTTAGCATCAAATAGTGTCAGATTGGTTTTTTTGTTGTTGTAGTTTGTTTGGCATTTAGGGCTTGTTTGCTTGACTTAAATGAGATTTTCTTCCGTCAAGGACTGGACGGTTTTCTTAACCAGTCATGAGTGGATGCGTAATAGACATTTCATCATCACTTAACAGCACTATTCTGAGGTTGTTCTCTATTTTAAACATGTTTAGTTGCACACAAAATCTGACTCAACACAGATGCTCCTTGCACTCTCCACCCGTGAGTAGGAATGTGAAAGTATTCTAGTGCACTGAGGTATGATCCATAGTGGACATGTTGAATTTTTGAAGAAAGAAATGAAAATAAATCAACTATTTAACATTGAAGACTATTGTTGTCTGATGCAGACGCGTTACATATATCTATGGCATATCAATTTGTTTAATTCACAAGTACATTAAAGGCTGCAGAAACAATCACATTACTTATCATTTGACTCTTGTGGCAGACAAAATATACAAAAGTGGGAAACAGATAAATAGGTATAAATATAGTCGAGAGTTCAGATAAAACTTCAGTACAAGAGAATGAGAGGAAAGTCGACATGCACACGTCTTGTGCTCTTGCTCTTGAGCAGCCTGGACACGAATGTCAAGGCCTTGTGCGGCAGTTTCTGCCGGAGCAGCATCTAAATCATGACTCCAGAGGTCGGTCCTGTTAGCACTAAGTCCTGTAGGGCAGCAGGTGTCCGAGCCCTCCGAAGAACCGCCCAACGCTGTTGACGAAAAAGTCAATGTTTTGGGTGAAGTCAGTGCAAATGTTGGAGTACTTGTCCACCAGGGTGCAGTAGAGAGCGGTGCCCCCCACACTGATGATGACTGTGATGATGCAGAGAAGAAGAAGGATCAGGCAGGAATCCCCACCGACTTCATCTAGGAGAAGGAACCCAATTAATTTTACACCCTTGAGGCAATTCAATCCTCTTTGTTGCATCACAATTAGACACTGAGTTAAAATATAGATAACTGGGAAAATATCTTTACAAGGGATACAAATAATTATTAAAAATAAATCAACATTTTTTTAAGCAGTCAAGGTACAAATGTGTATTTTCTGTGTTGGATCTCCTTTACCAAACATTCCCATCAAATTCCCTTTTTTCCAACATTAGTTTTACTCTTTCAGAAAAATATTGGTAAACTTTTACTAACTATCCATTATATTATTTTTTTTTAAAACAACTATGGACTAAATTAGTAAATATTGGTTATTTTTGCAAATATTTTCTCAATTTATCTTGACAGCAATGTATAACCACAATAAGTACAAATTAAAATGAAAAAAGGAATAAAACATAAGAACATAAAGAGCTGTATTCATCTGCAGTAAAAAGGTCTGTATGTTGATCACAGACAGTACTTTGTCTTCCTCAGACTATTTCAAACTTCGCCCCATCAATTATTAAGTAATAAAAAGTAGAGAAAGTTGTATTTCACATCAGCAAGGGCCTCATATTTTTATGGACAGTGTACCTGTGAAGTGTTCTGTGCAGTCGTCCGGCTCACTGAAGTGAACTTTACGTTTGGAGGTGTCTTTCACGATGGTGCTGGGAGGAGGAAGTCCATCAAGAGATGCTCTCCTCCTCTTCAGAATAGAAACCAGGCCATCAGGGGATAAACTCTGGAAAAGAGAAGATGTTTTTTAATCAGCTGTACTCAATATATTTGTGATATGTATCTGTTTATTTATTTAAAAAATGATCTACGAGTGCTATTCACTTCACTATTAATTTTAAAATAAAGAATGTGGAGCTTAAAGATGTATTTGTTATTCTTCATTGTTCTCAGTGCTTGAAAGATACAACGTGTCCTTCCAGTGTCAGTGTGAGGCGTCATGCTGTGACGTAATATACACCACTGAGCTGCAGTGTTGCCCTTCACCACTAGAGGCAGAAGTCAGCCTCCAGATATAATGCATTGTTTTGCTCACGACTTCTTGTGTGCTGGTTTGCGGGGAAATCCAAGGGCTGTGCTGAATAAAAGGGGATGACGTTGAGTTAGTAATAGATTAATGGAAGGAAAACAAACCGCGATAGAAAAGAGTCCCACCCGTGTCCCACCCTGTCAAGCCTCCGCTGGATTATGTAACCGACACGGCTGTGACCTCATCGTGCCTTCAGTGTTAACGGCTTGTTTGGAGGAAGTCTGATTTCATTCCAACTATGAAGCAGAGTCTAAAATCCATATGAAAATATTTAGCTCTGAGGGTGTGGGTAAAGGTCTTGAAAGCTGAGGGGGGTTCATGGAAGGAGTCCTTACAATGGCAAGATGCTGAAAAATGAGTGTACGGTTGAGAATACCTGATGTGTTTGAGCCAACTTAACGCATAGATTAATCAAGAATGTCATATTTTGATTAATTCTGACATATTAACTAATGGCTTAAGGACCATCGTTGGACCAAATGTATGGAAAACACTGACATTTGTTTGTGCTGCATTAACTTATCACTAGGTGACTTGTTAAGTTAAGTAAAAAATAAATGTTGAGATATTAATTACTGAAGTTGTATTGCTCGTATATTTCACTTTCTTTAGTGGTGCTTTAAGTTAGGGCTTTTATTATTTTCTCCAAATAATAAATTACATTACTAATGTCTCTCAGCATTACTGTGAGTTTGTAGCTGTATAAAATTCTAAATAAAACACAAGTATTTTTTGTTCCAAACATGAGTAAGCATTTATTGAACACTTTAAATTTAAAGGGTTAGTTCAACCAAAATTCAAACTTAACTCATTTTCTACTCACCCTCATGTCGACCAATTTTCAGCTTCTTTAGTTATAGAGTTATAGACAAAAAAGTATGTTAATTTGTAAAGTGTGCACACAGTCTGCTGTCTACACTGAACCGCTTGCGATATTTACTCTCACTTCCACAAACGAGCGTTAAAAATAGACTTGTTTTATTTTTTACGGAACAATTCTTCTCATCGAGGCTTCAATACAAGATGGACGTTACAGACGAGCAGTATTGAGGTATACGGATATTTTTAAGTGTCTTTTTGGAGGATGTTGGGCCACTGACCCCAGTCGCTTATTAAACTTGATGTACATTTTTACCTATAACTCTAAAAAGGAACAGATTTCTCTGAAAATAATCCCAACCCATAGTCGACATGAGGGTGAGTAGAAAAATGAGTTTGCTATCACTTTAACTATCACCCCTGGACACGTATTCATCAAATGTGTGGCCAGTTAGCAAGTGTAATGTCCAGTCAAGTGTGGTGAAAGTATCAGTTCAGACACTTGAGTCGTGGATCATTCTCACCCCCTCTGTGGTTGACAGTTTGGCCAGATCCTTCTCTGAAGCCTGAGGGACTCCTGAAGGCCACTCCACCTTCACATCCTCCTCCTCAGGTGTCTCCTCACACACTTCTTCCTCTCCAACCTCATGTCCTTCTTCACATGTCTCCCCCTCGTCAACCGTCACTTCCTCCTCCTCCTCCTCTTCCTCCTGGTGCCCTGAGAGTGACAAACATTCTCATATGAACTTAAGTAGAGGATTTAGATGGTCTAGATCAGTGAACCATCTTTCTAGACCCTAAGATCTCAGATTATAGCCCTGGACTTTTGCACCATCTACCCTTTGATGCATGGTTTTAAACATTTAACAATTGTAAAAGCCCCAATCCATAGAATGTAAAAAGTATGTTTCTGGCTCCACTAGTGGCTGACTAATCTAACTGCAATGTCCTTACATTCTCCATTTCGCAGTTGGCAATCGTCAACATTTACATCGTTTACTGTATCATCCAGGTGACAATTGATTTAATAAGATGATAAAAAAGAACATAACACAACACGTAAATGCAAATAAAGTCATGTTAAGTGCTTGATTTTACAGTAGATAGCTGTATAGGGGCCCCATATGGCCCCTGACCCACATTTTGTCTCATAGGGTTAAGGCTTGGTTTACCTTTCTCCTGAAGCGATTGAAGTGTCTCTGCTTTTCTCTGAATGTCATCCAGTATTTTCTGCACAAGAGACAGTTGACAATGTCTTATTGTTTGACCAGTAAAACCAGCTGAAGGGTTTCCTTCTTACCTGTTGCTTGTCGAGACAAGGTCTTGGTGAGTCCACGTGGGTAAGGATGAAGTAGTTAAAAAAGAAGGTGGCACGATTAGTCGAAGAAGAGGCACAGAGAGGATGAAGATGAACTCATGCTGGGTGTGGTTTGACTTATGAAAAGCTTCAATATTCTCCCGGACATTGTTCCGAAAACCAGTTGCACCAGTGCCAAATGACTCTGGGCTACAATAACATACCAGACAAGTTGCAGCAAAGATGGGACACTAAAGGAAATTCAGGAAATCACAACCCCTTCCTGTCGGCCTCGTTTCATGTTTATGAAGAAATATTAAAAACATTCAGTAGAAGGGTTTCTTACCGATGGTGCGTCCTGCAGATCTGACTCAGGGTCTGGATGTGCTCCTCACTTTCATCTTCATCTGACGACAAACTGTTGTCGGTGTTTTTCTCTCTTCTCTGTTGCTCTGAGCAGAAAATAAAGATTTATTGTCGATCACTTCTACTTGACACCTTAGATTAAGTGTTTTTTTTTAGGTGGTTACCCCAGGTGTCCTGCAGGGCCGAGAGGTTGGAGAGGAGACGTTCATGGTACAGCTTCTCCAGCTGCAGCAACTTAATGGCCAACTGATCTGAAGTCAGTGAATTAAAGCACAACTTCTGTTGCTGGGAGGTTCTTTTAGCCTTTTAAATATGAATCTAAATTCTATCAAATTCTTGTAAAATCTATAGATAATGACCTGGGTCGGTGCACAGACATGAGAAGGATACAATTCTCCTGGAGTGAACATGCTTCGGCCATCTGTGGGGAAACAAAAGCTTTATGTGATTTTCTCCTTTATGAATTATTCTGCACAAGTTCACCTTTGGAATGTGGAAAATGAAAGAGCTCAAAGAGCAAGATATCTCGTGCTGAGATTCAACCTGTCAAGTCACATGCTAGTACTTTTCAGGGGATTAGGCAGTGGTAGACTTTTCCCATCATGCACTTATACTCATGTGAAAAGCAAAAGTTATAAAAGTACAATTAGGTGGAGAATTATCATAATTTTTATTAAATGTCATACAAAGAAGGCCTTTTGTATCCAATGATATTAAGTAAGTAAGTCATTTGTATTTATATAGCGCTTTCCCAGACCAGGTTTCACAAAGCGCTGAAACAATCAAAACAATACTCAATAAAATATATACCTTAAAGGTCAAGATAATACTGAGAACACAACAGGAGTTCCAGAAAATCAAGGAAAAGTGAAATGGCATTAAAAAATTAATTGGTTTTACCACACAAGTCCATGTTTAATTTATAAAACCAACATTTAAAATGTTAATTTGCATTATAATCATGATATGAAGGTTGAAAATAAAGAATTAAAAAGTAAATATTTCAAACGATATTTATTTTTATGTACAAACAAATATAAATAAAGATGTTATCTTCTTTTTTATATTACAATAATGTTGCATTATTGTTATAGATATATTTCAATCCTGCCAATGATTTAAAAAGAAATTCAGGCACTTTAACTAAAAGCTTCAAATCTTGTATTTATTTTGAAGTTTATTTACACTACTTGCAACAGAGTTGGGTTTCAAATTAAAAGCCCATGTGGTTGAGAAATGTACGTATGGTCAATGGATCCACCATGAAGATTTTGTATTTATATCAAGACTTAAAAATGAAGGATCTTGTGATTCACACATTATTGCAACAGCTGCTCTGTTAGCCACACAAATGTCTAGTTACAGCTCCCAGAAGGACTTTTAGGATGTGTTCTGGAGGTGAAGCATCTGTTTAATAAACAGTTCAGCTTTGAATTTATTTGTCGTGGCCGAGAGTGTAAAATCGGGTCAGTGAGAAGAAATGTCAGAGCAGATGAAAGCACAGATGTACACACACAACACACAAGGTTGGTGATGGCTAAATAAAGACTAATATGCGCTCTGGACCAGGCAGAGAGAAAAATATTTGTGTTACACTTATCTAACACACACCTGGTGGAGAGATTGTGGCAGCAGTGTGTAGTCAGTGTTTTCTCCGAGAGCCTGAAGGGACGCCAGCAGCTCTGGGCCGAGGGGCGTCGATCCATCCGTAGAGACATTTCCTAGAAACAAACAACAGAAACACTATTGGGACGCTCCCAGGAATATCAAGAGAGAATTCTATGAACTTTAGGGGGAACAAAGGTGATATCATTATAATGGAGCAGACCAATACATCTGATTTAGCCACAAATGAAAACACCTGATCTGTGGTCTCTAATCTTAAATAACTGATGTTCAATAATTCAGCAAAGTGTTCAATTATGTAATGAAAAAAAAAAAATAATCCAAGTGTAAACAACTGACCTTGGTGTCTGTAACAGACACCTTTGTCACAAAGAAGAATTTATATTAGATTAGATAAGATTAGATCAGATTAACATGACACTGTTTGGTGGTAGGTTGTGACAAAACAGAACAATTAAATTTCTGTTTTTGTTCTCCAGAAATTTTAAATGAAAGTAACATTTTTAACACACTAATCATCGATATTCATTCAACTTCCAGTGGGACAAATATAAATATACAATTATTATCTCTTTTTATTCTACTACTACTACTACTAATAATAATCTAATTATATGATAAATAATAATAAATCACTCTAATAATGATCTAATCTAAAAATCTAATTTCCCAAAGGAGATCTCCAGAGGGATTAATAAAGTCTACCTTTCTCTCTATATTCCACGCTCTCTTGGAAAACTGACTTTGATTACATTTTCAGAAACAAATGTTACAATATTAGTCAACATTAGCAACGTAATTATTACAAGCATGATCTTATTACCATCTCTGTAACCCCAGATTTAAAGCGCAAAAAATTAAAAAATTGAATTACATTTTGTTTTTTTTGTCATTCAACTGTATTTGTCAAACAGTATTAAATGCACCATAACTGTTCCTACATTCTTGAACACACCACACTTACACGTGTCAACCCAATGCAGTGAAAGTATATTTGAGGTAACAAAATAAAAAAAAGGCTTTTCACATTTTAATTACCATATTTCAGCATTTTTTTTTGTATCTTGTTTTATCACCATCTTTTCAGTTACACCTAGTCTTGTTTTTTCCTCCTATGATAATGGCGTAATTCTTTCTGCATCCACCATGGTGTCGAGGGAGACTACAGTGACAAAAAGGAGACGATGGCAGGCCACAACCCCCCACAAGTGTTTTAGGGAATTTATATTATTAATCTTGTCCTTAATGAAATCTTGAAAGAATTGTAAATGATCTAAATGAAACTAAAGCAACGTTTTTTTACAGAAACACATGTCCTTTTTGGGATTTTCTTCCTGACAAAATGATTAAACCCTTAAAGATAAATACTCTTAAGAACAAGAGACACACTTGAGTTTATTTTTTTCTAAGGACTGTGAGACTGAGCTGCTCAACGAAGTCAAGAGAGGTGGTAGTTTCTCCTCATAAAAGAATATGTTGAGAGACACAATCGGGAACATCATCGGCTAATTTAAGTCTAAAGGCACAGTGGGAACGCTACCTGGGCGCAGTAGAAAAAAGGGTTCTGTCCACGAGGGAGGTGCTCAGGTTGCAGGCCAGACAATTAAATTCAAACTGCTATGGCAGAACTCCCCTGTGCACCCCACGGCTGAAGAACATGCAGAGTTGACTCTAGTATGCCAACAAAAAAAACACAAAGGTTTTGGGATACTGTTGTCATGATGAGACGAAAGGTTTTAGGCCTACGGAGCAATGACGTCTGGGGGTGAAAGAAAAGAACACCTTGTCTTCAGTTAATCGTGGCGAGGGTTTAGTAATTTTTGCTTCTGTTTCGCTTCTTCAGACACAGGGAATCTTCAGTGAGTGTCATTAGCTAAACTCAGCACCAAGAGATCTTGGGTGCAAAGGAGAGTGAACCTTCAAGAAGGACAATAATCACAAGAATCTACCATAGCTTGAACGCAGAAGAATGGCTGGAGGATTCTGTTATTGCCAGATTTATATCCCCAAAAACAACAAGACCAAGAATGTCAATAACCGGAGGCTTTTGCTTGTGACAAATGGGCTGATACACCTGTAGATTGCTGTAAGAAACTTGTGTCAAGCTATGTTTTATGTCTTAAGGATGTTGCCAAAGTATGTTGTGCTACAGAAGTATGCAAGGGGTTAAATCATTTTGTGAATAATGTGATCATTGCAAAGGTATATTACAAAGAATGCTGTTGTCCTAAAGCACTACTAAGATATTGATGTTGATTAATATAAAGACATTATTTCAGTCAATCCTCCAAAAGAAGGAACTTAGACTAACAATTAATGACTAGTCGTTTAGCTAGTTTATAGTTGACCATCATAGGAACTTCACCCACAAGAAAAGCCACAATACAGAATCACTGCAGAATTACGATCTAGACAAATCTCGTCGAGGCAGCATGTGACCAAATGAAAGCAAAAGCAGGTGAGAAGTCTTACCAGAGACACCGTTGACCTCGCCGTTCTGTGTCGCTCCTTCACCAGGACCTTTCGGCGCCGTGGTGTTCTTGTTACCCATTACCTCCGTCACTTTGGCAGGTGGCTCAGAAGGTTGTTCTTTTCGTTGAGTTTTTAAATCTCCTCTCGCGAAAAAACGCTTGTGAATGAACTTGTAGGAGGTCCTGCTCTCATGTGATTTAATCCTGCGCCGACTCTCCAGCGAGCGGTCGGGGTTGAATAATGTCCAGCGCCGGCTCAGATTAATCTCTCCTCTCGTGCATGAATGTGTCAATGCACCGGTGTGTGGCGTCAAGGCGGTCTGTCGGGAATACCATGGAATTGCTCTTCAAAAAAAAACCTGTATCAGGTCCGCCTGCACGTCAACGTTCCTTAAATCAGACAAAACCAGAGAAAGAGAGAGAAGTCAGACGCCGAGCACTGACAGTGGAGGGGCAGTTATGTCATGGGCTGAATGAGCTGTCTTTGTGTCCAACTATGTATGTCTGCCCAGCCAGGCATGGCGGAGTGCTCTGGTCTGAACAACTCCTGCTATAAGTGTGAGGACGGAGACACTGGAGACTTGTATCAGAGAGCTTCTAAATTTAGCATTAGAGACACATTTAAATGTGATTATAAATATATTCTTGAGTCAAGGATTTAGAAGCAAAAAAGAAGATTCTCTTCAAGGTCTTACGTAGCCGTATTCTTTTGGAGTTTCAATCGTTTTGGTCCTCAAAATATATGATTGTTTTCTACTTCCCAATGTCATTCATTTACTTCATTTATTTTCTTCCCTTAGCAGGGTCGCTGCAAAAACAAGCGGCGCACAATCACGCCTACAGACAATTTGACGAACTCAATTAACCTCTGTTTGATTTGGACTGTGGGAGGAAACCGGAGTGCACGGAGTAAACCCACACAAAAACGACACATAGAAACTCCACACAGAGGTGGCAGTCATTGTATTCAGCAGAATTTGAAAGGCTTAGTTGGTTCATAATAACGTAACAAATCCAATTTCCAGATTACATTTTGTTGACCAAATAAAAAAACGTAATCCTCAGATTAAATGGATCCTTTAAAACGCGAGACTTCGCTTTAGTCTAATGACATTGAATTTCGACTCGCGATAGTATTAACTTTAAGTGGATCTCGTCCCTGCTAACCTGGGTCATTTCTGTCACCCTGTCACAGTTTATCTGCCGGCATATTATCATCTCATGAATAAACAAGCGACGTGAGGACACGAAGACTGTTATGTTCTCCATTATAGTCATGGACCAGAGTTGAGGACAAAACTGCTGGGAGCGAAGGGTGACTCATGAGCAGCGAAGAAAAGGGCGGCAGAATAATCATATATGTGAAGACACATATAGAACACAGCTGCATACTTATTAATGAATATTAATTATCCAATCTTTGTGCAGCAAGGGAGTCACCAGGGCAACCAAGCACCTAAAGGAAACCTATTTTAGTTTTATTTTGTGATGAGTATCTTAGGAATTGAATCTTGGGGTCAACGATCTAAACAGATGAGAGGAGGTAAAGAGGATAAAACAGATGGAGAAGTCAGATGGTCAGATTAGGAAAAGTCATTTAACCAAGTAATTTAATGTGGAATGTAAGAGTTTTTCAATGCCAGTATTGTAGTACTTATTGAAAGTCCACACCAAACAGTGTTGTACTCTAACCATAAAGATCACAGAATTGACCATAAGAAAACGCCTCACAATACTCTAGTTGACACTTGATCACGCGAGAATCGCAACAAAAAGACGAACTTTCACCTCAACCAGAATGTGTCCGGGTGACAACGCCACTGATTGGCTGAACCATGTCACATGTTTAAACTTAGTACTTATCAGTACTTTTCAACTTTTTCCCTCAACAGATATCTAATTATAATCCCTGCTATTCACTTGAAGGATTGTACTGCGTTGTACAGTCACTTGTTAAACGTTTTTAGTCAAACACATTTCAGCGAATCAACGGCATCGCTACATGTGGCCCCGAACGGTTGGTTGGCTTGAAAGTCAAGTGCATCCGATATGACGTATGGATATTGTGTCGCTGGACATGACGTATTGTTTTAGCCTAAAATGAGAACTTGCTTTAAAACCTGATCTGGTTTGTTTTACTTTTGGCCTGTACGAATAAAAGAGGTCATGAAAACATCAGTGTCATGTTTCCCTTTCTGGGGCTTTTATTTTGTACAGTCCTTTTCCTGTGTTTCGTTGCTATCTTGACAGTTTGTGAGGGCGATGCTTGGCAAGATCCACGGCTGTCGACCATCAATCAGTGGATCTGCATAAAGATTCTGCTCCGGGCCTGAGTCGCTGTCAGCAAGTTTTCTCTGGACCATCGGTAAAGCTCTCAGTTGTTCACCTAGTGAACCAACTTTCCGTCTTGGACACTAACCTGCTGACTGTTTTTTTCCTGTCAGCAATTGTTTTTCTTTTGGTGAGTTCTGGATTACAGTTTTGCGTTTTGTAGTGGATCTTGCACTTTGCAGGCACCCTTGCCTTGTTTTCTTGGACTTCTGCTTTTTAAGTGAGAACGTTTTGTGTGTTGCATTGTGTTTTTGTGTGATTATTTAACTGTATTTTGTGAACTTCCTGCCTGGTAACTTATTATCCTCCGCTTCTGGGTCGCCTTGTTAGCTAAACCGTTGCAGTAAGCAAAAAAAATGTAAGAAAATATATATATATATATATATATATATATAAATAAAACTTTATTGATCCCTCTGGAGGTCTCCTTCGGGAATTTTTGTAAGTAAGTTAGCTTTATTGTAAAGAAGACGGGCGTAGTTCTACCCAAGCGTGTGTGAAGAGCTGAAGAAACTTGCCATGGCTTCCCTTGTAGAAACGATCTCATTGTTTGCCATTAACTCCAATTGCATTTCCCTTTTCTTTTCTAAATGTTTTTAATAAAACAACATATATCACTGAGGAACATTATATTAAAATATTATAGCTTTTGAAGAATAATAAACAGATTTTATAAGTGAACTAGTTGTTGTCTGCAAGTTATTCGTTGGGACTTACAATTTAAAGTTGTGTTAACAGTTAACAATGTTAAATAACTTTTTTTTTTTATTATCTTTGTCATATTCATTTGCTGATAACAATGATGTCATTATGTTTATATTGGCACCAATAAATCAATTCATGTTTATTAAGCATTTCCAAACAAGGAATTCAACTTTATTATTCCCTCCCTTTCTGATATTAAGGTTAAGGGTACCATTTATTATAATAATAATAAAAAGTAAACCAATATTTAAGACAAGTATGAATCTATATTAGATTCCTATTTATAGCCGGTTCAATAAATATATATATTTTTTATCATTAACTGTTTCATGAGGTTCATGAATATTTAAATAAAGGACAGAAGAAGAGACATGTGACTAGAGAGGATGATCAACACAGGGTCAGGTGGAGGAGGAGACTGACTCTGGCAATGCTTGATGGGAAACGCCGAAAAGTGTTTCAGATTTTGTTTTTAAATCTCAAAGACGTCCTAAAACAGAAATAGCACCTATTCTCACACTACTGTATGTCCGTTTTTACATAAAAAATAAATCAAAAAAATCCAGGCAGGCATTTGAATTTAAAGTTTAGTGCTTTTGAGATCAAATAAATCATGCTTTGGTTATTCATTTTGTAAACTTGTAACCGCTGGAATTAAAGCCATGTTTGCTGATGGTTCTCATATATTTGAATTACACAGTTATACCTCTACTCTATGTAAACGATAAGTAAACAAATTACATTTTAAAATTGGGCAATTCCATCTGCATAAATCCTCTCCAGCTGGAATATTGAATATATAAATGAATAAATCAAATGTATTATTTAGCGTGTGTGTCAGAGGTGATGCAGGACGTGGGCGACCCTCATGGAGACGTGCGACGTGCGCGCGACAGATCGGATGCGATACAATGGCTCCTTTTTTGACATGAAATGTATAAAACGGATCGGAATGAAATGAGAACATCATCTGTGACTATGAAGTAAGGGAGCACCTGCAACATCACGTGACATCCTCCTCTATATCTCGCTATGATATAACAAGTTATGACAGCATCGATCTAAGATGTTACTCACCCTTGTTCATCGCCTCCTATCTTCCTCTGGCAGGTGATTTCTCTGCTTCTCCTCTCGGTACTTCTTGTTTACGGTCTTATCCGGGTATTTTTTTACAGCCGCCCCTCATCCCTAACATCAGCCCCTACGGTACTCGCGCACGCTTATTTCGCTGCCGTTGACGAGGACTCCATCTGCTGGTAGGATGGAGTTAGTGCAGCTTGCCATGTCAGAGGTTGCGTAAGAGTAGGTTGGCTCACGTGACCACGGTAAGCAGCTCAACATGGATTACAAGAGAAGAGCATCATTTACCTTTTGTTACATCATGACCACACATCCGGTCTCCATTGCATAGAACAAGGATATTTAGATGCCATAACATTATGACCACTGGCTTCAGTATCTTCATGTCTGACTCAATAAAAATGAATTGACAATGTAAAGATCATTCTACCTAACGTGTCTTTTTAAATCTTCAATTAAGTTTTCCTGTCAGAAATATGTCCAAAAATAGTAATCTAAAATACTTATTTTAAACAAGACACTGGAATTTTGTGTGGCAACAAAAATTACAAATAAATATAGAAAAAAAATAATATAAAAATAAAGGAAAACAAAATGCATTCAATTTAATTAAACAATATTTATGAAGTTGAAAATGACAGTTGATCAACTATATTGTGATCACGGTTACAATTAGGTTGATTAAAAATTAATCTGAACAATTTTGGTTGATCTCTTGATCTTAAAGTATACGTTTGTAACTGTATTTTAGAGATTTTTTTTTCTTCACAACCAATAAATTCTAATTTTATTGAAAAAATAAGCATAGTGTCATGGGAACTAATTGTTTTTATTTTAATGAATACAATTTTATTATTAATGTTGCGTTCCTTTATTTTATTTAAAAAATAAATGTTTGAAAGGAAATTGTTTGAGTGTATACAGACTACAGTTTTGTACAATGACCTAAACGTTTCTGATACTTAAACAGGTTCCGAATGATAACTCCCTAATCTTCTGACTTTGTTGCTTCCATTTACAGTTCTAACATATAAGCGAAACCTTAAGTGATTTCTGTTAACAAAAGTATAATCTCCATAAGGTAACGACTAACAACGAGGGTCTCCGTAACAAATGCACATCTGTGGGATTAAAAAGCATTGATCCAACCTCGTCCATTGATTCATCCTCTTTCATTTGTCCAACAACTTCAGAATCTCCTTAGACCTGACGACCCATTTTAATGAAATCAGTCGCCCATTACACTGAAAGTAGACTCCACACCGTTTTCATTTCTCCACAGTCATTTACTAATGTGTTTCTGTGAAGCCAGTTTATTGATTGACTGTCAAACAACCTCCAAATTAAGTCAAACCCTCCATTGTTCTTCTACAGTTACTTTAATGACACAACATTGAATCGTCTCAATATTCTCCTATGTTAACAAAAACATTATGTACAATCACAGCACTAAATGCTCAGTAGTTATAACAGTCATGATGTGTCTTTTTGAACACAATATTCAAGATACACTGTTTGCCGCGGACAAATAATTGCAATAATTCGAACAGGTTGTTCACCGTCAAGTGTCAAATGATCACAGAAGTGCAGAAAGAAACATTTATAGAAGCTGCTTTAAAGCTTAATTCAGTCTCTTGAACATGTGTGTTAAACTAATTTAGACTATAATTGCCTTCACAAAATGAAAACCAGCAGTAAAGTGAGAACAAAATAGCATCTTGTTATGACAGCGAAGAGAAAGGTAGGCGACGAAGGCACCAGGAGTCGTTTGTTGTAAAGTGGAAACACAATTCAGATTCTGATCAACACAACTTACAAAAAAACATCTTGAACAAGTTATTTTTTTAAACGTGTACAATTTATTATTTCCTCTGGTACACAGGGTCATCTTGAAATAAAAAATGCACACTCAATAATTTAAAGAATGGTAGAAAAGAAAATCTATTTTCAGATGAAAAGGTAGCTTAACACCCAGTGTCGTTACACAAACACAGGGTCAGACTGACGCTCCACCTTCCTGACTTGTTATCACAGGACAGCAATGAAAGCATCTGTTTAAATCGATTTACAGTGAAGACGAAGAAATGCATATTTTCCACACTAATATAGTCCACAACAATTCAAGTTGAGTTCAGTTATATCAGAGTGTTTGTTGTCTCTTGTCATCAATACAGAAGTTGTGATGATTCCCGACACACAACGAGCTGTGGCGACCTCACTGGCTTCCAGACGCACCTCTGTGTCCACTGTGGAAATCTGTACGACTGTTGAGAAGATACAAACACAAACAATGTTAGAACTTTTACATGATATTCATAGTTGAAAGTAGTGCATTAATGTCACTATTAAAATTCTTTCTTCAGGGGTTTTAATGTTACAGATGATTTCAGAGTATTCAGTGATACCTATAATATCGTATGATAATAAAATGTATATTGAAACTAAAATGTAACACAATATTGTTGTAACTAGGGGTGTTAAAAAAAATATTGATTTGGTGATACAATATTCTTTTCCACAATACTGCATCCATAATTCGACAGCACTGTCATATTTTATGTGTTGCCATAGTTTGTTCATGGCTTATAGTTAAATAATGTGCATTAAAAATAAAATAATTCTATTTTTTTATCATTTATATTCAAATATTCACGTTCCTTTATTTTTGCATTGCAATTAAACTTCCAGTTGCTAGATTGCAGTAGTCAGTACATCCTCTACAGCTAAATAAACACCTCTGAGATCTTGGCGATGACTGAGGCGAGAGGATATGTTTTGATTTCAAAGCAAATGAAAGCACACACACTTTTATATAATTAAATGAGTTACACTGAAGGCCTGGGGGTTCTATTAAGCTAAGTTATCTTAGGTTTTCCTAATTCATTAAAACACTCCCATCAAATTCCTTACTGGAAGTGTACGTACGTATAATTGTTGTTATCTATAATCTCTGTTTGTCAGCTTAAACGCTGGTGTCTTTAAAGGTCATTAGCATGGAACGCTTCTACTATGAGCTCACTATCTGGTGGGCCACGGAAAATGACTTGGCGAACCATATTTAAGTTTCAAAAGTTCAGCTGTTATTCCTTTTAGTGTTTGTTTGATGCAATTTTTAAGCATCCAATGTTTACCCAGTTAATAACATAATGGATCAAGTATGACGCAACACTGGATTAAATATCCACTTCAGTTAAAATCCATGTGTTTGTTGTCACAGATAGAAAAACTACATTTAGATCTGATGATTTGAAAACAACTGATATGGCCACTTGTGTGATTGACATCCCTGGTCTATGCCACACATCATCTGAAGAAACCTGACATAGAAAGAATCACACAAACAATATCCTACATGGACACACTACACGACCAAACAGAAAACATGCATTATCACGATATAATTCTTATTATCTAAAGTTTTTATTAAACACCATTTCTTAAATCGCTGAAATAATGAACAATAGCGTTTCGTTAAACTAATAAGTTCTGCCCCCTAGCGACACATTTCAGTATTACATAATAAGTGTTTGTTTCTTTTACAAATATGAATAAAATGTACAATATTTAATCTAATTTATTTATTTATTGATTTGATATTAATACGCTTACATAATATGAAATTTAAAAATATATCATATTATATTAAACAATAACTCTTTAAGTTATTATATGTTTCAAGGCAACTCTAAAATCAAGAGTCATCATACAAATCACATAAGAATAGTCAAACTCACAGTCTTGGGTTCACATTGAAAGCTCCACGTCTCTCGTCAGGTTGTAGTATTCTGACGTCTTCGGCCGACAGCCCCCCGAACACGTCGGCCTGACGCTGAAGTGTTCGTCCTGCTCACGACACAAGCACAGATTTGTAAACATAAATATGTGCTTCTCATGTGTGACTCTGCTTCCCTCTGGAATACCATCCTTCTTAAAATGATCCAGGATGTTTAAAGGAAGAGGCCAGACAAGGGAGTATAACAAGACACGTCGGGGAGTGAAGCCAATTATAAATCATTTAAAAAAAAAAAGATGGGGAACATCCTCCTAATACAATATGTTGTTGAATCTAATTTGTTATCTGTAGATTTAGCGTACAGGATCTGTTTTTTTTGTTCTGCTGCATGGCATTGACCCAATTCCCCACATGTGGTCATTAAAATTTTATCAAAGATGCAGTCTGGAGGAGGCTGGGGGTGCACGGTGAAGGGGTCCCAGGGGAGAAGACCTCCCACCACGGGGACATAACGTCATCGCATTCAGCAGCTTTTGCTTTCAAGTGCACCTCCCAGTGTACGCAGGAGGGAATTTATTATTTAACCATGCGTACCCGAGGTCATAGAAACATCTCTGGCTATTGTATATAATCCATAAAACCTTCAGGCACCTGCTCCCCCTAATGTCATCTACAGACCAACCTTGTTATGATAAACACTGATAACACGGTAATGACATTAGCAGTAACTTGTTGTTGTAGTTATGTGTGTGTGAAGCTTGTTTATGCTCACAAAGAGATGGTTTAAACGCTATCGACCAACGAATATTTTTCCTGTTCGGGTTCAGTTTGAGGACGTGGCTTCAGAATATGCTTCTCTTTTTAATGCTGCGGCTTTAGTGAAGATATTAATAATTTAAAATGACGCATTGAATATTAACAAACAACCTGGTGTTGCCTACAGGTAAAACCAACAATTAGAGGAAATATGAAATGTTAAAAATATGGAAGTGAGAATGATATTTACACTGTTAAAGTTCAGTTTTGGGGCATGGGTGTCTTACATTTGAATGTTTTTTTTTTCATTTGTTATTGTTTACAGGTTGGAGCTACAGCATCACAGCAAGAGGGTTACAAGTTCAAATCCAGCTTTAGGCAACTTGTGTTTTTGTGTGTTGTGCTTGTCGTATGAGTCATCTCTTCCCATAATCCAAAAACATAAAGCAGTTAATTGATGACTTCTTATTGTCCATTCATATGAGTCTGACAATATGACTGACAAAGTGTCATGTGATGTACTGGTTATCTGTCATGAAAATAAATTAATGAATGCCTTTGAAATACAGAATTAATGACAATTAAAACACAATTAAAATTGTATTTGTTTGATTAAAAATGTATAGATGATTCTTTTTAGAAGAGTAAACGAGAGGGAAAGTAATAAATACACATTACAAAAACAAAGTTTGGTAAAGGAATTAATGCCCAAATAGTCTAAGATTACATTCTTATTGCCCAGTAGATATTTAAGATAACAAATGTTAGTAAACTTGTGCAAAAGAACAAAATAAAATACAAATCATCTCCTCTATGTCCCTGATGAAATTAAATCATGATTTTATGTTTGACTTTCTTCTCCTGCTGTGCTGACATGTGTACATACAGATGTTGATCTCTTTGTTAGCAGATGTTGATTAAGTTATGAACCCTTTGAAGTCACCGTCATTAAAACGACACACATTTGCAAGCACCTGCTTTTTTCTGCGCCCGCTGCACTTCGTCTATCTCGTACAACGTTATCTCGTAGGCTTCTGGGATGTCGGGATCCACGCTGTAAGATCGGAGACCACTTCCTGAGCGACGTAGGGACGGAGGTGTGTCATTGGAGAGACGACGCTGGTGAGTACCTGTGTGAGGAGAAACCAAGATTATTCTTTTTTTTAAATACAGACTCATCTGACTATTTGTTAATGTTCCTTTAACTTTCAGGGAGCGTTCAGGAATTTTGCAGGCCTAGTCAGGCTCATATATTAGAGATACGATCACGTGCACACTGAGGCTTTTAATGTCAGTAAGGAAGCCACACATGACTGCAGTCTACAGATGTGAGTCATTAATATGAATGTCACATTAAAATCTTATGTGGCCAGGTCGCGCTGAAAAAACACTGAAGAATGGATTGTGGGGAGTCGTGTACTGTGATACTATTTTCTGCTTTAAAACAAGACATTTTGACCAATTTAAACATTTAAATCTCAACTGAGACTTAATTAAATAATTTTAGATCATTAAACACACTTCAATGTTGTATTATGTTGGTGTGGAAAATGTTATAAGACAATAACAGGCCAGTGACTTCAAACAGTAAATCTCACGGCCATCTTATTTATTATTTATTAATGAAATATTTATTTATTCCATTAATTTATTATGACAACTAGTACTGAGAAAAGTAATTCCCTTGCCAAGTACTTCATGTTACAAGACTCTATATAATACTGCCTTAAAACAAAATCAATAAAACACTTATAGATGATTAAATTCATTGTGTTTGCTCACTGCAATACTACGATCTGGTCTGTTGTATTCTTGAGACTTCAGAGTTTAAATGATTAAAACTAAAAACTTGCATAATAATTGTCTAATAAAAAATTACTACACAATTGTTTCATTTTTGGGGGATTTCATAGATGCACCACCTCATGTAAGTTATTGTTTTAAAATTTTGTAGGATGAAAAAAGAAAAATATTTACCTGTGTCGCCTCTACTTCGAGATGATCGGCTCCGAGTAGAACTTCCAGGTGAGCCACTTCTGTCGCTCACAGAATCTCTGAGAGAAGCGCCGCTGCCTGTGGCCTCGCTGTCACGAAACATGCTGCTGTAGCCACTGCTCATGGTGCTGTTTCTGTGAGAGAAGTGCAGCGAAGTTTTGCCCATCGCCGGCGGCAAATCCCCGCTCAACACACTGGTGGTGTCACTGGCATGTCCACTCATGTGTGTCGGTGTGCGGGGAGATGTGAGCTGGCTGTACGGTGAGGGAACTGCAAAGGTTTGGTCGGATCCACCCAACGTTGGACTGGCCGCCTTTTCCTTAAAAAAATCCGAAATAAGGCCGTTGGCAAATCCCTGGATGGCAGATTTTGTGGATGAAGATGTGGAACTCTGGCTTGGTGTTCTACTGAGAGAATGATGGGAACGAGGAGGAGATGAAGAGAGACATGTGGATGACCGCTCGATTGTTCTGCTGTCAGGAGAAAGACTGGCACTTCTGTTAATGGACTGTTGCACTCTCCTGTGAGGAAGACTGAGGTTTTTAATGCTGGGTGCTGATAGACGTCGGACTTTGGGCCCTGCCATCTTTAGTTTGCCCACTGCAGACAGTTTGGAATGACCATGTTTGGAAGATGAACTTTCAGCGTTGGCGTATTTATGGTGGTTCCGACTGTCCTTTTTGGGACTCCTGCTTGCCCTTTGTAAAGTACAATCTCCCTCACTGCCCCCTTTATGACCTCTCTCACAAATCCATTCTAGGCTTCCCTTTGACCTCCCCCTTTCCATTGCTGGGAAGTCTTTTGGGATTCTCCCAAGCGAGTTGGTATTGCTAACCAGCTGCGATAGTTTAGTATTAAAAAGCCTGCTGCAGTCTTCCTTAGGGGACATGGGCCTCCCAGACATCAGATCATGTTTCATGCTTATTCCAGAGATATCACACAGTGAGCCAACGCCCTTTCTGGGCAGGCTGCTTGTTTCTTGTCTGTATTCTCTTTTGTATTTGACAGCTGAGGAGTTCTGTAGATGGTAGGTCATCTGGGAATGCTGCCTGCAATGTTGGCTCTCTAGCGGTGCACCTGAGGTACAATGGCTAGATGAAGCCATGCCTCTTGGGTCTCTGTGGTCTTCTGCCATGTGACCCCCCTGCAAGTGTTCCTGGCAGTTAGTATTTTGCAAGCCTCTTGGCAAGCTACCTGTCTTTAAGGAAGGGTAGCCTGTTTCTTGGCAACCATGTGAAACACCAATTAACACGTTGTTCCCAACGCGTCTGCAAGAAAAATCCTCCGCCAAAGGGCCCCTCTGAATTTTATTGGAATCAACATCTCTGTCTCTAGACTGACTTCTATCCCTTGTATTATGAGGGCTTTCCCAACTCTCTTTCTCTTGTGCCGTTTCGTCACAAAAAGCTGAGTCTTCCAAAATCAGTGTGTCACATAGGTTTTGGCCAAACGCTGAGTTAGAAGTCTTTTTACAGGATTTTCTGTTATACATATGTGATGCTGAAGCCTCATTTCTCTGTAATACCCTGTTGTCCTCTGGACTGTTGACAATACTTCCCCTGGGATCTGACCTTAACTGGACTCCTGTTGAAGGGGCAGACGCATTGTCATTTTCCACCAAATCACAAGGCATATCAGAATGAATAAGCATCGGATTTATGAATGATGGCAAAAGGGTTTTTTCCCTCTTGCCCTGATGAGAATTCGGGGACTTTTCAGCCACTGTTTCAGTGGTGCTGGTAGAGTTTGTGGTTGTGTGAGACATTTCTGTTACTGAAGAATCATCAGTGATATTACTGATAATTCTGATCGGCTGAGAGCTGCTCTGGCCTTCCAGATGGACAGGTGACTGAGCATTATCTCTGATGCAGATGATGTTTCCACCTGTCCTGCTGGCATTGACCGCTCCACTAATGGTCACCTCTTCCACCATGGAGTAGACTAGTTCATCTTGGCCTTTCAGATCCAGCGGCTGCTGAACCGTTACAGTAATGGTTGCCTTCACTTCCTTCACATTTTCTTTGGGTCTCTTTGGCAACTCATCCCCAATTATAACACTGGTAGCTAGAGGTTGAGAGGCAGAGCATGAGAATGGTGGAGAAATTGGTGAACTTTTACCAACTGGTGAGGCTCTCTCGTCGGATCTGAACCACTCATTTAGTTCTTGATATTTTTGCTTCCGATTTGGCGAATGGGATGAATTAGCTCTCGATGCATTTGTAGGGAAATCTGGAGCATTTCTGTTTGGAGGCTCTGCATGGGTAGACAAGGGTTGATTCATCACCTCTTCACTGGAGCTAGTTGCACTACACTCCTCACAATCATAAAGACCTGAATCCTCTCTCTGGAAACTGTCCCCAGGGATGGTACCATCTGTCTGTGACTCACCAGCACAGGGCTGACTGCAGCTAGACCTTTGGTTTACCAACCTCTGGGGTGCGTCTAAAGAATCACTAGCTTTCTGTTTTAAAGGTTCACTTGGAGTTTGTGATTTTGCAGAGTGGTTGTTACAGGGAGCTACTTTAGCTAATTCCACAGTTGCCTCTTTACCATCGATACAACCAAGGCGCTCTTGGAGCTCAGCAAATGTGTCACATTTAAGACAGTCCCTCTCAGTTGGCTTGGGCTCGGCTTTTGATTGGTCAACCTGAGTTTGAAGAATATCCTCTTTCTTCCGTTCAACCTGTAGTTTGGGGATTCTAAGAAGTTCTTGGAGCAAAGCTGTGAACTCTGGGTCATCCATGTCGGCTTTACTTGGGTGCAATGAGGGTATAATGGGTACAAATTTAGGTTGTGTTGTTCTTGGGGGCGCTTTGTTGTTGATTAATCCTTTAGAGTCAATTTGGATAACTGTGTCACAGGACTGGTCACTGCTCGAGTGCTCATCAAGTTCACCACGCAGGCGGAATTTACAGACGTCCACATCGACCTCATCTGTGGAGTGGAACGCCCTCAGGGAAAAGGCCTGAGGCCCTCGCTTTTCTCGAGTCAAACTTCGCCCACGGGGGGAGCATGAGCTGGACGGCTGGTGATAAAAATATATTTAATTCGATAATTTGAACAGATAAAGGTTGTTATTTTATAGTCTGTTACCTTAGTTCTTTTCTGCACCCGGCGGATGCGAGAGGCCAGATGAATGATGGAAAACGTGTCTTGTAGGTGTTCTAGTGAATTGGTGACCTGTGCAATCACCGTTGTATGGCAACTGGCACTACCCAAGGAGTCACGAAGCAGCATACTTAACTTACTGGACCTGCACAAAGAGGAACATCATGAGTATTATTTGCATCTGAGTTAATAATGTTATATTCAAATGTAGCTCAATTGGACAGGGTTGGTCAATCCTGAAGTTGATTGCATGGTATTTATAAAAATAGACACTATACCATACACACTATTCAATATTTTACTGAGGCAAAACAATCATTAGCCACTCATAATCATCTCCCAAACCTGTGTTGCACAATGCTTCACAAACCTCCACACTGAACCGCATTCACAAGATACTTTACATTAAAGATAACCAGTGTAATAGCCAGAGTAGGGCAGGCATCCCCCTTTAGTCACTTGGAATTGTAAGAAATTGGAGATAACAAACTCATACTCACTTTTTGGGTATGGTTCGGTGACCACTGAGTAGGGACAACACAATTGGTCCCAACTCCGAATGAGGAGGTTTATTTTTGTAATATCCAGTCAATCCACCCATGCCAGTGCAAACGTCAATAATGGTCAGCTTCGTAGGCCCACGTGAACCTAATGGGAAAAGCAGTGCAGGAACAAGTTTGTTATAAACCCATGAATACTGGTTGGCCTGTCAAGACAAATATAGTCAGTAGTAGATTCTGTTAACCTTTCATAGATAGATACTGGTTTTACCTTTTCCGATCGTGCTGCTCTCGGTCCGTGGAGGATGGACATGGAGAGTGAAGAACATTATGGAAGTGTGGGACAAAAAAGTTGTGAAGTCATTGTGTCGTCGCGCTGCAATCGCCGCGTCGAGAAGGGAGGCAGCCCGTTCAGCATTGGGGGCTTTAACCCGGTTGTGATGGCGGATCTATAAGATGGTTAAATGGGTTTGATTTTAGTCTCAAGCAGAAAGGTAATCTGCTCGCCTGTATTATGTGTTATCACACCAGGTAAGCAAAAATATGTATTTCCAGCACTAAGATTAAAATGTTACTTTGGTCAATATGTATAATTGTTTACATATAGCAGAAACAGAAAGGCTTAAACTATTATTCATCGCTCAGATAGAACTCTGGCTGCTGAAGATTTTCATCCTGGAAGGTATGGAAAACCCCCAGTATCTTACAACCTACTTTTTGGAACCCACTACAGATGTCATACAGACAAATAACCATTTTTAAACTTAAAGTTTTCCCAAATATTAAAACTTCACTCATTTTCTACTCACCCTCATGACGACTAAGGGTTAGGATTATTTTCAGAGTAATTTTTTCCTTGTTAGAGTTATAGGCAAAAATGTACAATATACCCATTTAAATGAAGCGTCTGGCACCCAGTGGACGAAGTTCCTCCAAAAAAACACACTTAAAAACATCCAAATACCTCCATACTGCTCGTCCATCATATATTGAAGCCTCGATGAGAAGAATTACACCGGAAAGAATTACGTTTTTGTTTCTGGCAGACGTTACTAATGACAGCAATGTAAACCAGAAGTACCCTGGAAGTACTCCAGGCAAGATGTATGGAGTGGTATGGATGTTTTTAAGTACCTTTTTGGAGGAAAGGTGGGCGCCAGTTGCTTATTAAAATGTTAACTTGTATATAACTATAAAAAGGAACAGATTACTCAGAAAACAACCCCAACCCTTAATTGACATGAGGGTGAGTAGAAAATGAGTGAAGTTTGTATTCTGGGTGAACTAACCCTTTGAATAATTAAGACTTGTTTGTGCCGAGACACAAAGCCAAAGTTTGACTTCATCCAATTCCCATACCTGCATTCCAGAGTCGTCTTGTAGTTTGGCATGAGTGGGGCTTCCTTGAAAGCTACTTGAGGAAGGAACTATTTCACCCAATAGGTCCCTCAAAGTGTCCTCTTCTCCGCAGCATAGCTCGATGGCTGATACCGACACGCTCAGGTCCGTCCAGGTCTTTTCTCTCCGTCGCTCCACCGCAGCATACAGCCAAGAAATAGCAGTTGGGATTAAACCAAGTTTCTGGAGGCTCTCATCGCTGCCCACCATGCTGGTCCAAGAGCCTGAGGAGGAAAATTGGTTTCAGTGATGGATTGGATTGGATTGGAAAGCGACTAATGAAACAAGAATTACATCACGACTGTACACACCCCATAGCAACAAGCTAACAAACAAATCATGTGCAAGTTCTGGCTTCCCAAATAGAACGTAAATACTTCATGATATAATTATTTTAATGGGTTTTGGACTTGAAATTGGAACACATATGTCTGTGTAGGTTCTGGTTATCCAGAGAGTTCCAAAGCAAGGTAACTGGATAGAGGACAAAAACTGTACTCAGTCCAGTTGCCTCACTTTGGGACTCTCTCTTTTCTGCATAGGAGTTAGGTGTCTCGATTATTCAGATCTAACGAACATTCATTGATTTTCACAGTGTTTTAACAACATTTAACAACAGCGTTATTGTATAGCTATTTTATATCATATTCCGTATTCCACCGTGACAGCAACTTGAGTACAGTGTCTGAGGTCTCTGCACTGAATGCTCTTGTTTCAATTATTCATGAGGCGACTTCATCATTCATCTCTAGGGTAAAGATCTTCCGTGGCGAGAGAGAAACAAGTTGCTGCCGGCAACACTCTTCACGAATGCGTACGACTGTCTGCCGCCTTCAGACCCTGTATGTGTCGTCCGAGGTCTGCGTGCATCGTTGAGGATTTAAAATTACTTTTTTGGTTGGCTCACAAAGACCAAAGAAATCTCCCAATTTATATTTAATAACGAAGCCTTGTAGAATAAAAATATCCAATTCTCTTCAATCGTGGGATTGATGCCTGCTCATGCGCCCCACATCGCTCTTCACTTTAAGGGTACATATCACTCTCCCCGGCCTTATCCAAACTCTAATTGAATGAGAAATGAAAAGAATTCGTTTACCCCAATTAAAGGCCATGTTTCCCGCCGCTATCCAGACAGAGCAGTATTTGCCTGGAGGAGATTGATATCCCCTGGCCACGGGCCACATGTATTCGGTATCGGCCCACTAATTCAATCAGATTTACAGAGAGTGGCGTCATGTGAAAGAGCCGCTCCAAGGAGACCCCGTCCTAACCCTGAGAGGGAGGGAGGGAGTGTGTGTGTTAGGGGTGAGGAACTATTAAAACCCCCCCTATTCCAGTGCTTCTAAGTGCAGCTCCCATCTCTCTAATAGCAACATATTATGGTCCATTTTGTTTCAGTGCCGCCTGCTTTGTGTATTTGCCGTTGTCGCACATAATGAATTTTTTTTTTTCTCAAGGATGAATGGTTAAGGAAAAAGAAAGGAGGATAGTCCAGAATATAGATGAGATGAAAGCATTTGTTAAGAGGAGGGAAGATGGGAGGTTTGGGGGTTCAGCATGTAAGCTTCACTTCAAGTCAGTGACGAAACACTCACCCACATCAGCGCAGCCCAGACCCAGAACACAAGCATCTGTGCCGCTCAGCACACAGCGGATGACGTCAGCCAAGACGCCGGCACACACCTCAGTCTGGTCAGTGGAACACGGCAGAAAAAAAAAACATCCCATGATTCATATCTGCACTGAAAACCAATCAATGAAAAAAGACAGAAGCGTCTGCCAGGAGAAGGGCTGCATACTGATTCTGCAGATCCTTTTAGCTTCAGCCTGTAATTGATGGATTCTTAGGCTGAAGTGGGTTTCAAGACCAGATCGGCTTTCAGGTCATCAGACATATATGACATTCATATGTGCAGTCAGTTGTAGGTTTAGGATTAAATGGTGCACACACCATAATATAGAGAAATACCATTTTCATTAAGTAGCATTGAAATAACATGCATTTAGTTTTACTGTTCTTGACATTTAATATACAATTTTAATCATAAGCAACAATATAAACGTTTTTTTTTCAATTGTGTTAAGTATAAAGATACAGTTTTTTGTTTTTTTACTATTGTTCATGAAAAGTAGAAAGAAGAGGCCATCCTTATTTCTAAATATACTTAATTGGTTTATATACACTAATTCAATATATTATATTATTTGACTAAATATGTTTTTTCCCCAATAATTATTATTTTAATTTAACAAATATAATACACTTTATCAGTTTGCTAGTACAACATGTTATACAACATTTTAATATAACCAAGATGAAAAGAAAGCGTCATTAAATATCATATGATATGAAATTAAATAATCTTAAAAAAAATGAAACCTTTGTGTTTCCTGGAGAAAAAAAAGGATTTAAAATATACAAAATCTCATAATATAGCTTTTTTGCTGGAATTCAATTTATTAATCCTCTTAAATTTAAATCTATTTCTTTATGTCTAAGATTTTTAATACATGACTTTTAAAAATGTGTTTCATTAAAAATAAATCATGTTTTAACATTATTTACACGCAAAACAAGTATTGGAATGATACATATTTTAAATTAAAGATAAAAAAAAAGAAATACAACCAAAACACTTTTTTAATGTTTTAATCAATTATTAATTGAAATTAAGAATGGCTTTCAAGAGACTTTTGTGTCGTGAAGTAATAGGAATGTCTAATAGTCCTTGTAAAAATAAGTTTGAAAATCCGAACCTGGTTGGTCTCCTGCGAGTAAGCAGCATCAAAGCTGAAGCTCTTGAGCAGACTCCTGCCTTCCCTGCCGAGTGTCATCGTGCTCAGGTGAAGGCTCTGACTTCCGGGCTCCATCACGATGACTCTTTTTTTAGAAGAGTCAATCCTGAGAACCGGCGGGTGTCCTGGAGCTTCTAAGAATGTGGGGTTGACCCTCAACACGACTCTCACCTGAATGACAGACAATAAAACAATTATTTCGGTGCCCAAAATATCTTGTTTCTGAGCAGATCATTGATTTCCTGTCGTCATGGTGACCAGGAATGTTTTTACAAGGTTAAAAAGGGAGAGTTCTGCCTCATAAGACATCAAGGATATTGCTCACACTCCACTTCCTCCACGGACATTTTAGGAATAACAACAAGGCGACATTGCTTCATAATGTGGAAGGACATCATGTACTTAAGAGTTTTCTATTGATTACTTTTCCGCTCCCCTTTGCCAAGAATCTGTAAATCAAGTTCTGAAGAACTCTTCAGACGAGCTGACCGACGATTTTGAAGCCATAGAATATTATCTTTTGTCCCTGTGGTATCCATCAAATGCCAAAGTTACGGTCAAGACCTGCATTGATACCTGACTGCCCCTCTGGGAGGTGTAGATGGAACCGGATCGACGTGTAGCTTTTTTGGACCTTGTTAAAAATGAACAAATCACCCACTGAGGACACGGATATAAAAGTATACAACACAACCACTGTGCACTTCTCTGACATCAATAATTGAATATGAGAAGGGAAGCCTCACTGGGAGACACCAGAGACCTGAACTGACTATTTTTATAAACGTGCTTTTATAAAAATAACATCACATTAAAGATGCAGTGGCTTCGACATCCCAGCTTTTGGGAAAAATCTGCAGCTACCAACTTAAACACGACCTGATGAGTAAAGTTACCACCTTTTGACAGAAAGTATCAACAAAATCATATCGACAAAGATATATTGAAGATAGTCGTCTGTTGCACTTTGTCTTGTTTTTTTATTGTGTTATTATAAGTACATTTACAACTTTATTGACAGTACGAGGTCACGAGAGCAAAGGTCCAACTGATTGGAAAAGCCCCCGATAAATTTTAAGATTAACCAATGGGCTGCTTTCTTTGTTATTATGTTCGCCAAATTGAGTAGAAGCTGTACAAGATATCATTGGATCAGCCATCTGCCAATAAGAACAGCTGATTTGCTGTTTCAAAGGCGAGACCGTCCGTCGTCATGGAGGGATGTGTTGATACACATTTGGCAAATGCATGAGACTCTCTCTTCTTTTATCACTTATTTCTCGCCTGTAAAATCCTGTCAACATCGATGTTGCAAAGTAACAGGGATACATTAGAAGCCAAATCCTATTTTAGCAACGCGATGTGGGACATGGCCAACCTCTTTCCATGCGAGTCATTTGACTTAAATTATTTCTATTTTATGTGGCAAAAAATACTGCATTTGGTGAAAGCATTTGGTGTGGACCTGTGGCTACAAGGGGAACCATTGAGTATTTACGTGGCCCCTATAAGCTCAAAGTGAAAATACAAAATGATTTGATTTATAACTATTTTTTTTATCTATAGTTTTAGTTTCCTTTTCTTTCAGAAAATTGTAATTCAAACATAATTTTAGAATGTTGGGATATAATCACAGTTGTTGAAGTTCTTACTAACAGTATTTTTAATTTTTAATTTCTAAAAACATTACTTTTATTAAACTATGTATACTTCATATCTCAGACTACAAGCAGGTCCCTAATTTCCTCTTATTCAGGTGTTTTTTTACGCAGTATTATAGATCAATATTTATTTTATACAGTATTACAGTATTTCACAAGTCGCTAGCAAAACAAACTGTCTGCTAACAGCCCGTTGTGCTACAGAGAAAGTGCCAAATTCTTCAAATAGTTCAGGGATCCAGATGGTAATTCTAGGACCTTTATTTTTCATTGTCCCATTATAAACTTGTCATGATCATTTTCATTAAAGCGGATCATCTGTTTTTGGGTTATTTGTATAGACAAAACAAAAACCTTTGTTCTGTACAGGAGGCCATGATGCTTCTGATCTCATAAGAGACGGTTTGCTGGCTCTAACATCAGGCTCTAACACTCTGATGTTCTGCAGCAGCTCGATGTTCGACATGTCATTCATGCATTAATGGAATGAACTTCTGTAGAGGAAGCTGCTGCAGGGCCTTAAATTCTGTTTGATCTCCTCGCTGACAGACATTTTTTGGTGGTAAGCATTATTCTACGGAAGAGGCAACATGTGAAGCCATCAAGTCTATTAGACTGTAAATCTTTAATAGCCCGGTTGACTAACGGGGGGTCGTCTCTGATACAAGCCAAGTCACAACATCTGCTGACGATGACATCATCATCAAGGTCTCCTGACCTTTTATTTCTCCGCTTGTCATCATTTTCCACATCGTGTAAGAAGTTGCTGCGTCTGAATTATTCAGCGTGGTCTTTAAAAACGCAGAAACGTTTCCTCTCCCATCATATTCCTGTGGCAGAGCTGAGTGGTGGGCAGCTGCTGGATGAGGCAAACGTCCATGTGAGCCTCATGTGTAACCCAAGACCAGCCCGAGAGTCCATCTTTGAGACGTGAGGAGGGAGAGCCGGCGCATTGATTCAACCTCCCTGAGGAGGTGAAGTGGTAGCCAGAGATGGACACATTAGCAGCGTATAATATTGTATCATGCGCTTGGGGTGATACGAGATCTCCTCAAAATTGACAGCAATGTCTCACAATGTAATAAAAGCGTAAAAAATCTTTCAAGGTTGAAGGTAGGATAGAATCTTTTTTAGGTTTCTAAAGCTTGTGAAGCATCTTTAGGATGATCTTCAGTTCTGAATTCACCCTCAGGAAACCAAGCTTCTCTCTCTTGTGCTTGACTCCGTCGTCAAACGAATCGATGTTTTATAATTCTGCCCAACAATGGTGTCAGAGGTAGGTTGGTCACATTGAAGGGTAACTGATGTGAAACCCAACTTTCAAATGTTGCAGTCATCGTCTCCAAGATGCAGTAAGTTTTGAAGTTATTGCTTTATAAAGTTCTACCCCGTCTGTAATCTCAGCGAACAAGAGGTTACAAGAGCGGAGTCCATTATGAGGTAATAATGGCTTCACTTCTCTTCCAGCCAGCTGTGATCACTCCCCGCTTTGTTTATACAACGAGTCCGTTGAAGGTTGAGACCTTGGGGATTGATGGTGCTGCAACAAAAACCTATATGCTAGGGTGTGGGAGTGGAAAACGATATTTTATCTCCAGAATAATTGAGCAATTTCGGGCGGGGCTAAAGCATTTCAATATTTCAATTATAATTTGTTTTGTTTTGTACAAACACGCATACCGATAGAGGTCCAAGATCAATTGAATCAACACTTGATGTTCTTTAAGGTAGGGGTGGGCGTTTCAATTCCTTAAGGGGCCACATTATTTACATAAAGGGAAGGAGACAAAATGAAAAAAATAAAAATAAAATGTAAGCAAGGATAGAAATTTATGTGATGACAATATAGAGGTAAAAATTAATATTTTATTGTTCATTAAATGTAATATATATTTCAGTGTAAACCATGAACTAACTGTATATAATATAAAATAACATAAATAACTGAAATGAAAAAATAAACTGCAAAAGCAATTTTTATCAAAACTGTTTTCTCACTACATTTTAAGAGGGTATGAAATACATTTAGTAGTAAACTAGTGACAGAGAGTACACTGAGATATTTTGAAGGTTAAACCAGTGTATTCACGCTTTCATTATCTCCAGCTCAGTCCATCACATCTACTGATAGTTGCAAATGAGATTCACACGTTGTAATTCGTGTTAGCATATTTTTTAACCTCAATTTATCAACTAGCTGTTGCCATGGTCCGTGTCGCTGCTTCCCGCGATGGATTAGAGCCACGTCAGCTCAAAGCTTCTCTGCTGAGATTTTTCTTCTCTGGCAAATGGTGTCAGAGGTGGGATGGCCACTGTAAAAACTGCTCAGGAGGTGCCAGAGAAAGCGCCAGTATAAATGGTTTACTTTATAGTACACTAGCTAATCTTTATACTGACAGCCAGATCAGCAAAAATGGGGTGTATTTCATGATAAATATTTGTCTTCCTTATATCAAACCCCAAATACCTTGAAATGTGATAAATATATTTACAGTTAATGCAACTAACGATCAGTAACTGTCTGTGACTTTTAAATTAAATGATTTAAAATAGTGTAAGTATGAATTTTGAAGCAGCAAAGTCGGGTCAGTATGAGTAAATTGAGGCTCAGCAGTCTACCTTGCTAATATCCGGAGAGTCTCTGGTTCTAGTAGCAGCTTGGATCAGGCAGGGGGGAACCGGCGGAGGGTTTTTCTGGATGATCTCCCTGAAACAAGTGGGAAAATGAGCTGGAGCCGCTTCAGATGCCTGGCCTTTTTTCCTCGTCAGATTGAGCTTCTCCGCTGCCCTGTGGAGACGGAAGTAGGAAGATTGTGAGATTATCCCTCTCTTTTTTTCCACAGATTGAAAGGCAGATGGAATTTTACCTTGCTAAGAAAGACATGGCAGCAGTGTTGGCAATGTTCACAACTCTGGAGATGTGAGGAATCTTGGAGTTTGTTTGCACCACACCAGCACCGACGCCACCCATCACAGAGTCTTCTGCAGCCTGCCACACAAGAAAAAGAAGTTTGGATGTGTTACTATTCCACCCACTTCAGAGTGGCACCGATATTATGAGAGAGAATTATAGCATTAATGCTGGTCTAAATAGGACATCAAGACAGAGTGCTTGCTGGGTCTAGCACACTCCATTAGCCATGATGTGGAATCATTCTGATCAATGCAGAGAGTGAAGGCTGAATACAAATCAGTATGACTCAGGAGATGAAGAAGGTTGTCAGCATAATAACACACAACAACGACTCACTATCAATCTTTCCTTGAAAATCACCAGTTAGGTGTCAGATTTGGGTCAGGAAATCCCATAATACCGCTGTCAGACAACCAAGTTGATGTTAAAGTCTCCAAGGTGGGAGTAGAAAAGATTCTGTCAAACCTCTAAATCAGTTTTGAAGCTTAACAGCGAATGAAGGAAAATATGTGTTAGCTTAAGACTGAACTAGATCACATGTGTCAAACTCAACGTGATCAAAATAGATGAATGTTCATGTTGATATTGCGACTCAAACTGATGCCAGTATTTAAGATGAACGAAGATTAGAGATTATCAACTAATCAACTCTACAGATACTTCCAATAACACTTAAACGTGTTGAACTGGTGGAAGGAAGGACATTTGATGGGAGTGAAGGAAGACAAAGACAGAGATAATAAGTATACCAATATCGAGCTTTGTAAAAAGAAAAGACATCGAAATCAGACTTCAGTCTTCATATTAAATGCAGTTTGGTAAGTATACATTTTGGCCGTTAGATTGAGTCTGACATCACTGATCTAGATAGTCTAAAGTTCCAGAAGCTTCATTCAATCAGAGATGGCCGGCTTGGAACTAGAAACAGGTCGAGTAAATGACAGTTTTCAGCTGCGTTAACACCTGTCAAACTCAAGGGATGAAATACTGTCATTTTTGCTCGTAATCTAAGTAGATTAATGTTCTTGTTGATATCAAGACCTATAAAGATGCCAGTGTTTAAAATGAGATAATTAAGAGAGATTATCTATGTCGACAAATATACAGAGACTTCCAAAACACAACACTACACAAAACAAATCTTATTTTACCATTACTAGAAATGCTTTGAAGCAGGTTAAGGTTTCCTTTGTAATTGGAGAGTTCCTGTTCAGCATCATAAAATATCTCAACATATAATAAGATATAAATACAAGATGAAGAGGATGTTCTAAAGCAGCTGAAGTTGATTCATTCCAGTTTTATTACACTAATGGTGCAAAATCATTTTCCCTCTCTAAAAATAACTGCCAAGTGCCGACAACAGTTCCAGAAGATCTTTGTAATAGTTGGACAGGAAGCAAATACAGAGAGCCAAAACAATTTACAGGCAGTTTTATTCCTCCCTTCCTGTTGGCGAGCATCTGCTTTGTTTCATTCTCCCCAGACTTTTTCTAATACTGTATTTTATTATCTTGTATTGGCTTATCTTTTTTTCTTTTTATTGCTGTGGTCTCCACCACATCCAGGTACTGGGATTAACCCGAATGAAGTGTGCTCACAGTACACACAAGAAGATTTCAACCTGTATTAATCTGGATATCTTGATATCTGAAAGGGACTATTTCGACTCTATAACTATGTTTTGAAAGGACTTAATTTCATCCTTTTTGACTTACTTCCTTTTATATTTTATCTGTTCAATTCTTCTAGTGCATTTTACCCAAATATTTAATACTAGAAATATTGCGTGTATTTGTTGATTTAAACTTTAAATATCGAAAAAGCTTTCCCTGTTGTGTAGTTGCGGCTTCCATTGCGATATTCCATGCCGATATTGCTGTGTTTGGTTTTACTGGGATGCTTCACTAAGAATGATGTCAATTCTTCTGTCATTTCTGAGTTTGTTTGTGTGTTTTAAAACTAAAGCTGTTTCTTACAGCAACCAATTCTAATCTAAAGGTTGAGGTTGAAACAAAGTGCCTAAACATTTAGAACATTTTTGTAAAATAGTACTGTCTTACGTACAGTATTTTAGCTTTGGTAGCTTGTTTTATATCTTACCGTATTTCAACATTTTAATTGTCTCAATTTACAATCTCTAGACAATTAAGGGGATTGTTTTGCAAATGTCATCTGGACAGATAACAGCAGTGCTGCTAGCATTTTAAGATATTTAAACTTTAAATATCGAAAAAGCTTTCCCTGTTGTGTAGTTGCGGCTTCCATCGCGATATTGCCTCCCCCTGGCCGCGCTCTTAAATATGACCACACCCCCTATTGATCACAAGTGCATTTGGACATGCGGGTTTTTATGACAAGGGTAAATCACGACCCGATTTCATTCCATTAGCAAAAGCACATTTAAACAGCGTCCTCTACGGTGGAGCGTCTCTGATTGGCCGCCATTAATCATCGTCCACTGACACCTGCACCCGTAAGGAGACACTTTAGCGCAAGCGCTCATCAAAACAGGGGGGTGCAAACTCAGGAAAGAGTGAGAGTGAGGGGGTACCTGGTGGTGATGGTTGATGGTCACAGGTTTAGAGGACACCAACTGCAGCTGCTCCTCCACCCATCGGTCCATCTCAGGCTTGGTCACCCTTCGTCTGAGAGTTTGAGGGGTTCTCTGGGGCGTCTTTGGGCTCTGGGGCGCACTTTTAGAATTGTAAGGGCTGTGAGTCCGACCGTGAGGTGCGTGCACCGTCTCTCGCGGAGCTTTGTCTCCATGTTTTGCAGGGATGTGGTTCGAATCGAAAGGGCCGGGCGACTGACCCCTGCTCAGGGCCACGTGCACGGCTTCCCGTTTGAGCTTGTTCAAGTTGGTTCCACACGCACCACAGTCGCCTTGTTCCCTGGACTCTGAGTTGAACCTGGTGTGTACTCGGAGGTTGTCATGAAGGTATGCCGATAGGTCACTGGAGTCCTACAGATAGGCGGAAAAAAAAGGAATTCAATATTTAAAAACCAACAGCAGTGATGTCAATCCTGTTTATATCATCAGCTCAACGTCTTGAGAACTTTATTTACCTAAAGTGAATGAGATATTTCCCCAAATACACGTTGAAGACATGACCACAAAGCAGCTTTAGCAATTACATTTTCAATGTGGAAGATCTGGGCACTTAGCAAAATAATCATTGACTCATCAGTATTGATTGTTACTACTGCCATCATCTGGCAGAGTGATGAAGAAACGACAGTGGATGTCGATACATTACTTGGGTTTATGTACAAATCCAGTAATCTGGAACTGCTTTTCACAACATTTCCATTAATGTAAAGCATGTCTAACATTGATTCTCCCTGTGGCTGTTGGTTTATTTACAATCCAAGAGTATGGACAGAGTAGAAAAAAGGGGAAAACTTATAAGACTTGTTATATAGTTTATGTGGTTTCCAACGTGATGATTTTGATGATGCTTCTGTCCTACATCCCATATCTTCCAGTCGATCTATATTCTGACTCCCTACTCATAGTCATAAACTTAGGGCTATGGTAAAGGTACATGATCGCTGATAATAGTTTGTGTCCGACTTGGAGGAGACCACGGGGCAGACGCAAAAAACTTTGGACAAACTATGTGTCCTGGTTTGCCTGTGAAGGCCTCAGTGTACTCCAATATCTGAGAAGAAGGAAGTCTGGGCTTCTTTATTCCAGTTGCTGTCCCTGCGACCTGACCTACAATAAGTGGTTTAGATGTTATTTAATTGTTTTATTAGAATAAAATTAGAATGATCCGTAAAACAACTATTTTTTTAAAAGTCTTCTGATTGGTCATTTTTTGAAGAACAGAATAAAAATGTTTTGGTTTTGTTTTTTACAAATTGACAGATCTTAGTTTACTTGAATTGGTGTTCATTATATTTGGTCAACATTCAGGAGCATTAGCTTAGCTTGTTGTGTTGACCCTACATAAACGCATGATCAAAAATCTTAAGCTCTGTTTTGTGTTACTGGGATCCTTCTCTAAGAATGATTTAAATGATTCTGTCATTTCTGAGTGTGTTTTAAAACTAAAGCTGTTTCTTACTGCGACCAATTCTAATCTTAAGGTTGAGGTTGAAACAAAGTGCCTATGCTTTAAAGTTCAGAACATATTTGTTAAATAATACTGTCTTACATACAGTATTTTATCTTTGTTAGCTTGTTTTACATCTTACCGTATTTAAACATTTTAAATGTCTAAATGTACAATCTCTAGACAATTAAGGGGAAACCAGATGTTTGATGTTTTAATGTTGCTGTCAACTTTTTTTTTGCTATTGACAGTCAACATTTCTGAAATTGTTTTGCAAATGTCATCTGGACGAATAACAGCAGTGCTGCTTGCAGCTCTTGCAACATAAACCTTAAATCTTTCTGTACATGTCACCCAACTTACTGATTATTACAGTCTGAAATGTGTTTTATTTTGAAAAGAAATGGCCATATTTTCTTAAACGTAGCATACGTCTCATACCACCCCATGAGGGGTTATTACACATTAAAGTCTTCTGATTTGGCTTTAGGTTAAATGTATTTTCCATAAATCCAACATTTGTAGTGTAAAAAAGAAGGTGGGTCCCCTTGAATTAAAGTGATACCTTAAAACGCAAAGAATGGCCGACACAATGTTTAATTGTTGACGGTACAGTTTTTGGTAATTTTCCTTCAAAGGTGCATAATAAGTGCATAATCAATTGTCTTAGAAATGTCAGCGGCAATGATGACCTGTTGTAATGCTGTCTTCCAGATCTCTTGATGTGTCCCTAAATCCTCCCCTGAATTCCCCCATCATCCATTCAGTCCATTTGCAAGCTGCCAACACAAAGCCAGTGACCTACATCCCCCATGAGGCTCTCAACTGTTGCAAGTCACGCCAAAGCAACGGTGCTCAAGCATGGAAGGCTAAATTTAAATCACTCATATTTGTTTACTGCTGCTCTTTAAAAACGTGACTTAGCGCTCTGCCATTGATGGATGCTATTCATCCGTTTAAGAATGCTTCATCGGTGCTAAGCTAACCTTCTTAGAGACTTCCCGTATTATCTTAACAGCTTGCTCGATTTTAAGGAAGCCGTATTAGCACAATCGTTCTGTTTAAAATGCACCCGCCGATCAATATCCCTGCAACTAGTTTATCTGATTCCTGTCTGTAGCCGCAAGATACCATCTCTCTCTTGACTCTGCAGGTTTGTGGTCTTTCTTTAAAATCCCCGCCCGAGCCCTCCCACCGGTGAAGACCAAAAATAAATCGACTTTTCTCCACGGTGGACATGACACAGGGATGTCAGAATGAAATATTTATGCCCATTTGGAACCACTCACGTAAGAGCGGCATTAGTTCACGTGGTGGAATTAAGTGTTGCGTGATGGATGCGGACGGTGACAAACGTCCGAGAGGATTCCGGGAAAGGAGGTGAACGATGAATGATGTGCTTGCATGAGCATTAACGCACTTACCAGGCGCTTCACAAGTGTTGAATTAAGCACATATCAAAAGCCTGATTAACCTAAGTGATAATGTTGTCCGGGCGCCAACGTATTCACTGGTGTCAGTAGAAGCCCAAAAATATTCAAGTGCATGTGAGGGAGGAGAGTGAAAGACGTCAAGGACCTTTTTGAAGAACACTTTAAATTATTAGCGAGCAAGATAGAGGCGTCGAGAGGAGAGGGAATCAGAGGGTAGACAGAGATAAAGGGATTTCACTAAAAAATTGGGCTTTATAAGGCAGTCATTTTGCTCACAATGAAAGTGAATAGTTTTGGTATGAGATTTTGAAGAGAAGAGCAATATAATACCCTTGGTCGCTACTACAATAGTTTTTGTGGTTATTTTAGCCGTTAGAGTACCACTGTGGCTTCCTTTTGACATTTCTTTCTCATATTTTTGTGATAACACTAGCTGGTTAAATTAGACTGGGTCATCCACCCGATCACCATGTGACCACCCGACTGCTTTGTGACAGTTTGTCGGAGATGGTGTTTGCATTCATTTCCGTAATGGATCAAGCACTGAAAGGAGTGTTTTAGGTTTCCAGATTGAGAAAAAAAGGGAAAACAGAACTTTTTTCTCTTTAAACAAACGCACACGCAAAGTTTTTGTTTTCACAACATTGCAAATATATTGTTCTTACAATGTTGGGAGCAACAAACCTTCATTCTAACATAGTGTCGCTTCAAGTGTAATATCTTGTATTTCTGGATTTTAAAACTAAACTGGCGGGGGGGTGGGGGCACCAGAGGTCAATCGTGTGGAGTCTTAGGGGTAAGTGTGGGGTCTTAAAGCAATATTTTTTACGCTTTTGACACTTTGATTTATATTGTTTTGTTTAATTTTGTATGGGTTTATTATTAGTTTCACAGGAATTTTTCTAAATGTATATGTTTTCTTATTTGTTTAATGTGTTCCGAACGATTTAATGAAAGCTATTTAAATAATTTGATTGAAACAATTAATGTGATTATACTTATACATAAACCATCTGACGACAGGGTGTCATTTAGCAAATAAACTCATTTTTATTGCGTCATGGACGATAAAGAAACACTGCTTGAGACAGCATTCATACATTTATTTAAAATGTACTTAATTTGATAGAAATAATTATAGGTTCGTCATTTAATACGATTTTTTTTTTCAATAAAAGGCGTCAAATTGTTAATTAAAAATGAACATGTACACATGCTGGTAAGTAGAATGTCAAAGAATGCAACTTTTATTTTGATATACTACATATTATTGTATAATAACATTTAAAGAAATAAAAAAAAAAAAAGGTTAACACTTTGAGTGCAGATATGTGGGCTTTTTAATACATGGGGAGATTATCCATTGTCTTGGTAAACATGACTTAAACGTCTATAATTATATTTACAACAATCATTTAAACAACAGCAATTCCCCAAAAAATCGATAGCTTTGATCCCAGCATACACATCTTGACACATTTGCAAGAGAAAGTAAGTAAGTAAGTAATTTTTCTTTGTATAGCGCTTTTCCAGACCAGGATCACAAAGCGCTTAAACAATCAAAACAATATTCAATAGTAGTAGAAGTATATACTTTAAAGATCAAGATAAAACTGATAACACAACAGGAGTTCCAGAAAATCAAGGAAAAGCCTGAACAAATAAAAACGAGCTCATGAACACAACAATTTTATAAACTGACTCCTATATGTACATATGTGCAGTGAAGTTGTTGGGAATTATTCCTTTTTAAATTAAACTTGCCATTGTGTATTAAAGCAAAAATGATATTAAACTTATTTAATTGGTTATTGTAATACTGTGATTTATTTATATACATTATACAAGTATTTGAAATTAGTTTAATTTACCATAACTTTATTTTTCCATTTTTCTCATTGTGAAATAGAGTCCATGATGTATTGTCTTCACACTGACCTTGCTGGAGAAGTGATGGTGGACCGCCAGACTCAGGGCTTGTTTCTTCAGAGCTACGAGGGTGGCTGAGCAGTTCTCACAGCAAGTAACTTTCCTCTCGGACCTGCCAGGATGGACGCTCCCCCGACACAAGGTACCGAAGGACATGATGCGGTCTCCGATGGACCCGGACAGAGACTTGTAGGACGGGACGTCAGCTCTGTGGCACATACTAGTCCGGAGCGGGTCGTCCCTGGAGCCCTCGGGTGCGGGACGCTCCCTCGGATGAAAGCTTTCTTCTTTATTTCTGAGAGAAAACTCGCTTGGATGCTGCACTTGCGATGTCTATGAAATAAAACCACCTTTTAAATGGAGGTTCTTTTTGAAAGCATCGAAGCTTCAGATTCTAATCGACACTGACAACTGTAACCACACCCAAATGTTTCCTCCGTGATAACCAACTACAACTTGTTATTTTTCAAAAGTGATTCTATCAGACAAAGAGAAATCATAATGAGATAATAATGAAAACATCTTTCTTACCCAGTTTCTCGTCGAGGCAGTGAGACTCTCTCCTCTGCGCGTCAGAGATGACATGACAACTTGTTAATATTTAAAATGGTATCCGAACAAAGGCGGGAGAGACTTTTTTAATTTCCAAAACATCTCCGGTAAGGTTGAGCGAAGCGACTTCTTCCATGAGCGAGCGAGGAGAGGAATAAAACAAATGTGGTCCAAGGCTGAGGGAGAGAGTCATAGATGGAGAGGCGACAGCGGCGCAGTGAGCGCACAACACGCTCCTCACTTCTTTGGGTGTTTTTCACACGCATCTCCACGAGGGGGCGCTAAAAAGTATTATTCGAATTCTAAATATGTGATTAAAACATTTTTTAACGACTGAATATAACTGGCACATTTAAATGTTATCAGAAATATGTGATTTGCTTATTTAATTTAAGAGAACAGTATAGAATCAATTGTAATTTAATTTTTCAAAGCCACTCTGTTTGTTTTGGGGTTGTCTTTTTTTTACAAAGAGTGTATAATAATAATGTTTTTTTAATAGATTTCTGGATCTATTTTCTGTTGTATGTAAGAAATAATAATGAACCTAAATTATTGAACCACAAAATCCAGGAAACCATCCAACTTCATATCATGACAGGTTTTTGGGTAATTATTTTAAGTATAATTTTCCACAATTGCTTAATCCGTGTGTTATCTCAGGTCAAGGTGACCTAGAAAACAAACGTGATGTCTGGGGACAATGTCCTTTTGTAATTTGTCCTTTTTTAAAAAGCATAATGATGTTAATAAGGGCAACTATAAGGTCAAAACCAAAAAACTTTCCTGACTTACTGTATGTTTCAAATATTGAAGTCTTCCTTTCCAAAATTCAGTCCCTCATTGTGACAATGTTTTAAGTTATTACTTTATAAAGTCCCCCCCCCTCCTGAAATCTCGGGGAACAAGAATTCTATGTTGTTTTTAAAACACTTTTCTGATTTAGATTTAAATGTAGTGACTGTAGATTATCTTCAGAATAATCTGTTCCTTTTAAGAGTTATAGGCAAAAGTCCATTTTAATGTAGTGACTGGAGCTCAGGTGTTGTTGTCGTCATCTTCGTCCAACATGAAACACAACATCCAAATACCTCTGTGGTGCTCCATCTTGTATTGAAGCCCCGACATGAGGAATTGTTCCGGAAAAACTTCAATAAGTCTGACAATGTACGTATGTTTAGGGGAAGTTATCAGTCTCTCGGCTCCAGTCTCAGTTTCAGTGCGCATGCCCAAGGTATAAGGTGGCGGCCTAGCAGTGTCTGCTAAAATCAAGCTAAAAGTTTTTTCGAGAGTCACAGACGAGCACTACAAAGGTATTTGGATGTTTTTAAGTGTTTTTTTGGGCGAAGATGACGAAACCTGAGCTTCAGTCACTACATTAAAATGAACTTGTGTTTTTGCCTATAACTCTTAAAAGGAACAGATTACTCTGAAAATAATCCCAACCTTTAGTCGACAAAAACCTCCCACAGTCCAAAAACATACAGAGGTTGATTGAGAACTTTGGGAAATTGTCCATAGGTATGAGAACGTGGGAATGGTTGTCTGTCTTTGTGTGCCCTGCGACAGACTGGCATCCTGTCCAGGGTTTCCCCTGCCTCTCGCCCTATGATACTGGGACAGTCTCCCCCGCGACCCCGACTGATAAAGTGGTATAATCAGTTTTATCTTGGCCTTTAAAGTATATACTTTATTGAATATTGTTTTGATTGTTTAAGCGCTTTGTGACCCTGGTCTGGAAAAGCGCTATACAAAGAAAAATGACTTACTTACTTATTTACAATAAATGAATGAATGAATAACCCTTTAAGTTTAGAACTTTTTAAACATTGTGGTAAAGCAGTATGGCGAACATTAAAATCGTTTTTTTTATTTGATGTTTAAAACTATGTATGTGATAATAATCATTCAAAAATGTTATTTCAAAACCTCTCGTTCGCCGAGAGTTCAGACGGGGGAGAACTTTAATTAACATCATTATGCTTTTAAGAAAAGGAAAAAGTACAAAAGTACATTTTTTATCTATAATTCGATAAAGTAAGAAACCGTGAACCATTTTTAGTACCAGAACGTATTGAATTTCCCTGAATGGATGTCAAGAATCCGAGATCTGTTCATTATTATATTTTATTTCCCTTTTTTTTATTACGAAAAGGAGCGTAAAGATTAAAGCAGATGGTATTTGGCGCGACAATAGGAAATAAATTGCGCTCTCTTCAGTATAATTACGGTAGCTCGCTAGCTCCTCCCCTACGTAACTAACGCTGCGCAGCTCTCTGGCCGGCGAGCATCGACCGAAGGCGGCGTCAACAAGCGCAGGAACCTCGCAGCCGAGAAACAAAGGCCGTCCGGTTATTTATCAAAAAATCTTTATTCGTCTAAAAAAAACAACAACCATCACCACGATGAGTTCCATCAACGTCAAGAAGCTGAAGGTGAACGAACTCAAGGACGAGCTGAAGAAGCGAGATCTCTCCGACAAGGGGCTGAAGGCCGACCTGATGGACCGCCTGCAGGCGGCCCTGGACGAGGAGGCCCTCGCCGGAGACGCCGTGCTCGACCAGGACGAAACCGAGCCGTTGGACCAGGAGGGGATGGGCGAGGAAGAAGAAGGCCCGGCGGAGGAAAGCATGGAGGCCAACAACGACGACGACGAGGAGGAGGAGGACGAGCCGGAGAACGGCGGGGGCGACGGTAATGGCGTGGACGAGGAGATGGCGGAGGGCGAAGAAGAAGAAGAAGAAGCCACTGAATATGAGGTTGACGGAGTAGTAAAGGAGGAAGAGGCCGAAGCAGAGGCGGAGGACGGTGAGCCCGAAGACGACGCGGCCGAGGGTGAGTTTTCTTTGGTGCTGAGAAACCGTCAGTGACAGACTGGGGTGTTGGTTTTATTTTGGATGCTAACCCCGGGAGGACGGCTAGGTTTGAATGAAGCGTCCATGTTGTAGCCAGATGGCGTGACCTCACAAAGCGTTAGCCTCTCCTCGACGTTACCCTAGACTTTCATCTCACTTGTAAAGCTTAACTCGTTTAGCGTTTTTTTCGCGCATATTTTACACCAAACGTGCTCGATTTATTTTATTTTTTAAATTTGCGTTTTTGTCAACTTAGCTAGCTAGCTAGCATGCTAACGAGCGTCGTTTCCTTTGTCTTGACGCGGCGCCACAAAAGCCGTTCGATGGGGTTGTTTAGCTCGACGGTTCCCATCGAGTTGCAACGTGTTCCGTCGCTTAAACGTGAAATTGGTGCGTTTGAGGTTAAAAATCTAGCGACTCGCGTCTGACCCAATTGGAAGCCATTTTGCTTCACCGCCCCCCACTCGGGGCACCAATGAGACAAAATGAACGACTGAGTCCAGGTGTACACAGTCGAACGATTTGCGAGGGAACGTGTTATAACATGGGAACTTTTGGAGCTCGCAACCCTCTATTTTTTTTGCTTAAAACATGTAGTGGCGTGTAACGATTAGTTTTCTACTCCGGTATGAAGTCGAGGTTTTATATTCTATAAATGCTTTCGTCATTCAATCTTGAAGTCAGTTGAGCGCCTTAGAAAATTCCTTTGCATGTCTTAAGTTGTTGTAAACAATGCTGAACTTTTGTCAATAAAGAATAAATGTACACAGTTTTAATATTTTCATATTAAGGGTTAAATCACATTATTTTTTTATTTTACTCCCTAGTAAATATTGCTTTTAATGTTAATTGGGACCAAGCTTGCTTCATAAATAGTATCTGGCCATTAAAGTTGTAACTGGATATTACTGTATTATTGTACATTTGTAACTATGAGGTGTTACCTCCGACACACATCATTGATCATCATGGTCGACTTGTAACTAATGAACGGGCTTCGTGGGCCAGAACCCCACTGCCAGTCCGACCTCTTTCTCGCAGCTAAAGGAGCACCTCATTCAATATCTTTGTTCTATTTTCAAAGGGGATGCGGACAAAGACACGAATGCTGATCAGAAGAATAAGAAGGGTGTTAAGAGACGCCGAGAGGAACATGGAAGGGGCTACTTTGAGTTTATTGAAGAGAACAAATACAGCTGGTAAGGATGGGACAGAGCAAAAGTGGCCTTCGGCAACCCTGAAGCGCCATGTATAGCTTTGTTGAACTGTATTGGCTTTAAGGGCCAATGCACACATACAATTTCTAATTAAAGAAAAACCCTCTTTTGCAATAATATCATGTATTAACCTAAGTCTTCACATAATTTGAGGGTCATTCCCAACACCTTAAACAACCTTACCATTTACCCTTTGCAGTGTAACATTGTTTGAAATTGACTTGCATTCTGTAGCAGAAGTGCATCTATCCAAGTCTCCTATTGCTCTTTTCAAATGTTCCCTATGACATTGTTTTTAAAAGACCAGTGAAGTGAAGCTGAATCAAGGATGCTCAGAAAATCCCCAGGAACATAGCAGATGATGTGCCAAGATTGAATGCCTCCAAAATAGTGTGGGTGGGGTGGTCCACTGCTGAAGGGTAGCACACCAGGTTTCGCTAACGTCCACTGAGGAAGTCGCTTCTGACCGCCCAACGCTTTACCTCGCTTATGGTTTATTTTCTAAATATTGTTTTTTATTTAATCACCGGTTGTAAGACATCAGAATTCTACCTCTGTCCTGTATATCATGTCCTGTGTGCGAGCGATCGTGGTGAGAGTGTGATGAGTATTTGACATGTTCTGTAGATGTGCAGTCATGCATGGTTCTGAGTGGAAGTGCATACATGTTTTAACCTGGTCAGTGTTTTTGTTTATTTTTGCGCTGTAAAGACCGGATTGTAGTCAATAGTTTTTTGTTTTGTTTTTTAAACGATGTTCAATTGCTGTTAAAATGACCTCATTCTCACGGGATAACTTTATTTTAGTTAATCTTCTTTTTCAGAGCAGAGTTGCCCCTAATGTATGCAGCAGAACTATAGTGGCTAAAATGTTGGCAAATCTGATCATAATATTTGTTTTTAGGATGTCTTTGTGTACTTGCCCACTTACAGAGGTATTCAATGTTAATACTGGTTAGTTGCCCATTGGATTTTGATACCATATCTTTAAATGTACAAATATTTTCAATTTTAGTGCAACTTTTATATCAAAAAAGAGTCATCTTGTTTATCATGGCCATTCAATGGTGTATGAACTTAATTTAACTTACAAATGATGCTACAGAGCTTTAGCTCAAGCTATGACCCGAGGACAACATGATGTTCTGTTAAACGACTGGGAATATTTTCCAAAGCATCTTTTTTTGCATAAGATTTGAAAGTCTGTTTGAAACGACAATGTAATCATTTTCAAGGACTGAGTATTTTTTTTTTTTACCAACATTGTCTGTGTTGCTGACCAATTAGTGCAAGTTGTCATTAGAAGGTGAGTCCTGCTGTTTTTTTGTCTTAAATCTAGGATGTGAAGAATCTCCAAAGGTAAGTCCTGACAGGTCCAAAATAATAAAATGGAAATAGTTTAATGGAAGTTTACCTCACACAAGCCTGTTCTACCTTCTTCCTATAAATCAAACTTAATCATCAAATTGACTGACTGTGGTCTTTTCTCAGGGCTTCTTTTAAGTCCCCTGCTCCTCCTCTGGAAGAAGAAGATGAAGAGTTTGATGACACTAAAGTCTGTCTTGACACATGTAAGTAGTGACAACAGACTGTTCTCTCCCGGTGTATTCTCTGGACACACCTTCAGCAAAAGATTGTTGATTTGTAAATAATCCAACAAACCTAACGTTGTCTTTCACTTTAGACAACTGCGACCTCAACTTTAAGGTGTCTCGTGACCGCTACAGTGCCTGTTCTCTCACAATGGAGAGCTTTGCTTACCTGTGGGCTGGCGGTAAGGCCACTTATGGTGTGAACGGAGGCAAAGCCTGCTACGAGATGAAGGTACAGAACAAGTCTAATGGGCATAATGTAGCATATTTAAGCTCCTGTCATAATATTTTTTCTCTTCTGTTTTTCTACAGGTCACAGAGAAGATTCCTGTGAAACATGTTTCTTCCAAGAGCATGGATATTCACGATGTGCAAGTTGGCTGGTCTCTGTCCACTGGCACGCTGCTGCTCGGTCAGTGCTTTTGCCACTTTCATACTTTTTACACCTGTAATATTCGATCAGGACATGAAATATACCAACGTTTTGCAAACCACATCACAGTAGCTGAATGATTGATTAGAGTTTTTATAGATCTTAATAAGTCTTGCATGTTAGACGCAGTATTTTTTAGTGATTTATTGCAAACTGTATCGTGGGATACTAAAACTAATTACATTTTTCATTTCCACTGCAGGTGAAGTTGAACATTCTTATGCCTACTCCGGCAAAGCAAAGAAGACGACCAACTGTGTGACTGAGGATTTTGGAGAAACCTTCGAAGAGAACGATGTCATCTGCTGCCTCATTGTAAGTCATATTTAACAAGTGGCTCACTGGTTGTGAAGATGTTGTGACTAATGAGATGTGATTTCTATGTCATCCAGGACTTCACAGGCGACGATGTGGTCATGTCCTTTTCCAAAAATGGTGGTGAGCCAACTGTCGGATTCACCTTCAACAAGGAATCCCTGAATGGGCAGGCTCTTTTCCCCCATGTCCTTTGCCACAACTGCGCTGTGGAGTTCAACTTTGGCCAGTTGGAGACGCCCCTCTTCCCCCAGGTTGAAGGCTACACCTTCATGGAACAGATTCCTCTGGACGAGCGTGTACGAGGACTCAAGGGGCCACAGGTCAAAGCCGATTGTGAGGTAGATGCACCGACGATTTAATAATGCAACCCTTTATAAGTATAAACTATCGCCAACACTTTGTTTTGTTTCCCCACAGATCATTGTTATGGTTGGCCTGCCTGGCGCTGGAAAGACTACATGGGTGACTAACCACGCTGAGGAGAACCCTGGCAAGTACTACATCCTGGGCAGCGACAGCATTGTGGAGAAGATGATGGTAAGTTCAGTTTAGGCTCAACTACATACTAGTTTTTATTAGGGGTTCACAGATCATCCTTTTTGTGGCCCATACCAATTGTTGCCAAAAGAATTCCCTATCAACTTGAACGCACAGTCGGTTTTTTTTATTGACACCAGAAAACCATAAAAAAAACACAGTTTACTGTATATAACAGCAACCTTTAAATTGAAAGATATGAAAAAACATTACTTATTTATTTGAATCATCCATCATTGCGTATTACTTGAAATATCCAGGGGAAAAAAACATTTGTTATTCAATGTTGAGGATGAAGTCAAAAAGGAGTTTAAAAGGCACAAATAAATTGGCCGGCCAATCAATAAGTTCAGCCTTTAGTTTTTATGGTTGTGAGGATATTTCTTCAGCCTGAAACCTGTTAACGTTACATTATGTTTTTGGCAGATTAACAGCCTAAAGCGTCAGTCGAAGGACATTTCCAAACTGAGTACGATTTCCCAGCGTGCTCCGCTGTTCCTTGGCAAGTTCATTGAGATTGCTGCTCGCAAGAAGAGAAACTACATCCTGGATCATGTAAGTTGGCTCTACCACTAATGGAAAACTGCTGTGAGCCTCATTTAAATGCCCTTTCTCCCCTGTCCAGACCAACTTGTCTGCACCGGGCCAGAAGAGGAAGATGTGTCTGTTTGCCGGCTACCAGCGCAAAGCTGTCGTGGTGATCCCCACTGATGACGACTACAAAGAGCGGGTCCAGAAGAAAGTGGAAAGTGATGGCAAGGAAGTGCCAGAGCATGCTGTTCTTAAAATGAAAGGTATTTTTACCGTCGCACAATCTTTATATAAATACTTGTTTTCTATTGTAGCTTGATGTGCTGTATTACAGTCAGAGACTCTGCATGCTTTTCGATTGTCGAATAGTTCGTATTTCATGTGTTCACTCTCCTGTAGGCTTCTATGCCCTGCCAGAAGAGGGCGAGAGCTTCAATGAGGTGGTTTTTACCGAACAAACAAAGGAAGAAGCTGCCAAACTGCTTGAGCAGTACAAAGAGGAAAGCAAAACTGCTCTCCCCGCTGAGAAAAAGCCCAACCAGGGCAGCATCACACCCAAGCGGGGAGGCATCCAGCGTGGAGGTCTGCAGCGAGGAGGTCCCCGTGGAGGAAAGAATTTCTTTAACCGCTGTGGTTTGATGGGGCCGAGGGGCGGAAATCGTGGAGGCTTCCCCAACAGAGGCAACTTCAGAGGAGGTATGATCTTCAATCCCACAACTGTACATTTTTAGAAACGTTTTAAACCATTTTGATGACAACCTGGGTTTGCCTGCAGGTCCCTCCCCTCGTGGTGGATTCAACCGTCCCCCTCGTGGCTTCATGCCTCCTCCGGCATTCAGAGGTGGATTTTCAAACCGCGGGGGTTTCGGGCGCGGAGGTCCCCTACCCAGTCTGGCAGGCTCCCCCAGGGGTGCACCGATGAGAGGCGGCATGATGCCCAGAGGTGGCCACATGAATCGCGGCGCTCCAATGAGCAGGGGGGGCAACATGGGCCGTGGAATGAACAGAGGCAGTCCAATCAACATGAGTCGGGGCGGCAACAGAGGAGGTCATCCAGGACAGGTGGGTCATGTAAACAATATCGAAGTCCAAGTCATGCTTGTAGGTAGCTTCAGTCTACACAGAAGAGAGAGCTCAGATGATTACAAGCAAGTTGTCTGCAGACATTTAGCTTCCATAGCAATGCATGTTTCTGCTGTTAACCAATGAGCTCTTTTTTAAATGTGTTCTATTTAAGTATAATAAACTAACACGTAAAGAATATTTTGATGTCAATTCGAATGGCTTAAGTGACACTTTTCCTTCTCCAGTTCCAGCAGAGAGGTGCCAACCGTGGCAACTTTGCAAACAAAAATGCCAACTTTGGCAACAGGAACAGTGGCAACTTCAACAGGAACGGCATGGACAAAGCTCAGGCCTTCAACCAGAGCTGGCAACAAGGGGTCAGTACTTGAGTTTATAATCTTTTTATAAGCGCGTGCGTGTGACTATTTCTGGACGTAAACGATTCTAACGAACATCTTTGCTCATGTGTCTGCAGTTCTGGAACCAGAAACCATGGAGTCAGCAGTATCAGCCTGGATATTACTAAGACTGCTTCTCATGGACTGGTGATCTTTTTTCAGGAGCACCAACGGCCACGGAACAGTTTTTGTTTTTATGATGCCAGTTTTTAAGAAATTCTAAAAAAAAAAATCACACCATCTGACAAAGACTTACGGAGTTCCAACATTCCACATACAAGAGCAGAGGGTGACCAGAGCGCCACCTGTATTTTATATCTACACTTCCATAATGTGGCGCATCCGTTTTTTTTCTTTTCCCGTTTTAAATGCTTTTAAAACAAACCTTTGGTAGGAAACAACATTTTCATCTCCTGGATTATTTTTAAGTGTATTTTCTTGCCTATTATAAATTGTAAATATTATTTCCTGCGTAGTTTGTTTAACCTTTTTATGACATGTTTCCACTTGCACTAACCCTCGGCTACTGGGCTAGAAGTGTGGTGGCTGTTATCTGTTTAGAGTCGGAGTCGCAGAAAATCTGTTTCTTTTATCTGTAAACTATAGACTTACAATAAACAACTCTGGCTTTTTTTTTTACATCCCATCCTGCCTTATGACTTTTGATTCACTTCAAAGGTGTGTAAAAGACCTTTGAACGGGCGCTTCACTTGGAACATCATTACTTAAGTACCCAATTGTCTCGTCTTTGATATGTGCTTTTATCGTCCACCTTTTATTGTTGTGTAAAGGGACATTTAAAGGATCCAAGTAAGCCATTTACCATACTTGTATTTAAATAATAGCTCAACTGGGGGCGTCATAGATCTTTTAACTGTATTCATGATCCGAGTTTACCACAATTTATTTCTGAAAGAAGCTGACGGTTATTAAAGGTTGCGCTCATTTTTATTGTAGCATCAAATGCCACATCAGACGTTGCTTGTTAAAGCACAAAAGCAGTCGACGACACGGGTCATTATCACCAGCTTTACAAAAAGGGCTTCGGTGTTGCATCACACTTAGGATTGTATATGGTTAAAACAGGAAGTTGAAGTGGGCCCGACAACAGAGGCGGCTCCTTCTGCTCATGTGGGACTCTGTTGATGTTTCAATCGGCTGATGAACCAGTTCATCTAGTTACAACCATGTCCATCAAACAAATGTATACGAGTGAAGTCGCGTCATGCACGAATGTCCTGAACAGATATATCCTGTGTTGTGATTGAGAATGTGTTAGTTTGCCCAAGTACTGCTTTGAAGCTCTGATATTCAAATGTTTTTTTTTTTTTGAAAGCTTTTACTTAACAGAAGAACCTGTACAAATGACACAAGCCCTATTTTTTATGTTGCAGGTTGTACTTCAGGTCTTTAATAATTTAATCATGCAAAAGAATGCTTTTGGGTTTTTTCTATTTGATAATCTTTGATATTTGAACTGTATCTTATTTTGTCTTGGTTGATGATTAAAGTTAAGATGATTAAAGATAGTCTATGGCCTTTTGTGCTTGAGAATCCTGGGCGTTAACATGAGGAACATTTACAATACATCAACAAACGGGTTTGAATGAAATTTCACTGGTGGGGGATTTTCAGTAAGGGAAGTGAAGAAGCCTTTAAAGTGGATCTTTGTTTCTCAAGCATTCCTGGAGACTTCTTCAATATGAGTCTGTTCTCGCTTGTTAACGAGGGTTCATTATACCATATCTATCCACAACATTACCACCTCCTAAATATGTCTTTTAAATTCAAACTCCAATTATTATAAAAATGTTATTAGTTTAAAGAATTGTAAATCTAACTCTTAAATGTATATGTACATTTTTTTTTAGACTCTTATGTAATAATATAAATAAAAATTTGTGAAATGTAATTGCCAAATGTGTATATATAATTGATGGATATCTGAGATATAACTTGTTAGGATAATTTTAATAATTATGGGACATTGAAATGGAAAATCTGTACAAATAATTTCCTTGTCTTGTTTGGGAAATGATAGCATTAAAGTGAAAATATCAAAATGTGGTGTTTTAAAAAATGTATCTTAACATACCATTTATTTGTTAACTTGTTGGTGAGTTTTGGAATTATGTTAAATTATTTTCATTGCATTTTTTAAATATATTTAAAGATGCATTCATCTTGTGTGGGTAAAAATAATTAAATCTACTGATGATTTAAATGGTATTTGGGCCCTAAATTAAACATCTAAAGACACTTTTATTCGTGCAGGCTTTGCCTTGATTCTCTGAGACTCCTGTGTTGGTCTCGGTGGTGTCTTGACCTTTTAAGCATATATTTTATTGGGTATTGTTTTAATTGTTTAAGTGCTTTGTGACCCTGGTCTAGAAAAGCACTCTATAAATATTACTTACTAAATCAATTTTAGAAATCATGATATAATCTCCCTTACCTTAAGTAGGCCTTTTTCCACGTACTATTTAGTCTTTAAGTCAATTGAGATGGTTTGATCTACTGTCAGTTCAGATACTTCAAATGGATCACTACACATAGAAGTAAATTAAACATTTTAATTGTTATCTCTAATGACTTGTATTTGCTTCTGGACTAAAAACCTTGGGTACGTGTCAGAGTAAGAATGACTGTTGGTCGAACACATTTTGAAAATACATGAATCACTTTAACATCATCAGTAGGAAGCTCGTTTGGGAGAGTATTAGTCACCATTATTAATGTGCAGAAGATAGTAACCTGACTCCACCTTGAACAAATCATGACCTCGAGAAATTAATTTTCACCGCATGAGTCGTTGATAAGATTTAGACCCGAATGCCTTTTGTGGAATTGAATGTCGAGTTTAAGTCGCATGTTTGACCAATCAGCCGAGCCTTTGTTGACAAACAATGCGACACCACCTGCGAGTGTGTGTGTGCGTGTGTGTGTCTGCTGTTGGGCCTCCTGATGTGAATCCACTTTCAGTCCAGACAGACAGCTGCTGGTCTTGTGTGTTTACCTCCATCACTGGCACATTAGTGAATGACAAGACCCCCTACTTGGAACCGCAAACAACATTATCCACATGGTTCCCTGATTACCAACGTCGGGCCGGGTCTGAGATGGGTAATGTGAATTGACCTCGGCTTTCTGTGTGTTTGGCGTCAATAAAGCATTACGAGGAAGTTCGACCGTCATTGTCGATGACAGCAGGCCCACGGCGTAGCAAGTGTTATCAGTCATTAGGCCACTTATTTGCTCTGCTACAATTTCCTCGCAGGACAAACAGAGGCCGACAGCTGCATGCGACTGCGATCATGAATTTGAATGAGGGTCTGGAGGGTGTGGCGACGCCTGCAGACGAAGAGCACGCAAACCCAGGGAGTGAAAGAAAAAATTATTTTATTTTGCAAACATAAATCTCATATTATGTACAGCTCGGAAGATATTACACACCAGACAGATGCGTAATGATTAAAACATTTAGAGTAAAAAAGAATATCAAAATATATATTCAAAAGTGCTCATGAGTGGAGACAAGCAGCAGCGCTGACCCTGGTATTGTCCATTTTAAATAGGAAGTACTAAAAGCTCACAACTATTATATATGCTTTGTTACAAAGAACCATTGTAGCAGCTTTTCATTTATACTATGGATACATTGTCCATGGTGCAGGAACACCTTTCCACGATCATGTTGGGAAACTCGGCCACTTCGATCTCCGTGTAGTCCCCCTTCTTCACCAGGTACATGATGGGGAGCGGGGCGCTCTCCGACACCGAGCACCTCCTCTCGCCGTAGCCGTAGTTGCGTTTGGGCTGCTTGCATCCTCCGGTGCACCTGAAGGCCTGGTACCCCGCGGGCTCGATGATCCAGTACTGGGTCCACGTCAGGGCACGGAAGTTCACAAAGTACTGTTCCCTGCAGCAGGTATCTTTGTTTTTGTTGAGATCGCAGTCCCCACGAGATCTGAAGAAGAAAAGGGGAAGGGTTAGATGACGTGATTCAGATACAAATAATAATCCAAATTAAGATTTTTTTTATAATGGTGTTGGAATGACGCGACCCCCATAAACGCATCACCCTCATAGCGAGACTACAGAACGACATATGTAGGATTTAATTGATCAAATTGAAACATTTCATTTGTTCGTCAAGAAATGGAAGTTACATGTGAGTTAACACTTTGCTCTACAGCACACGCTGCCTTCACTGTAGACACTATAAAGGTGAAAAAGTAAACTCGCGTCCTGGTGCCGTCCCGCCAAAAGTTAAATGCAAATGGCCGCCAGGTAGAAAACAAGCTAATTGTCACGTCGATACAAGATCCTGTCTATCAAAAAGATGGCACCCTTACCCGTATTCTTCGAGGTTGAGTGTGTAGAGAATGAGCTCCGGCTTCCCCAAGGTGTTGTCCGTCTGCTCCTGGGTGGTAAAGCGGACACTCCTGGCCATCTCTGCCGCGTAGCTGCCGGGTCTCTCGCCCTCGATCCACACCTCCAGGTGCATAGGTGTCTTCTGCGGGCTCTTGGACCAATAGTGCACGGCCTGGGTCACATCAAAGCTCTTCCAGCCGGTCTCGTGAATTGGGATCAACCTGTGAACACGATAAGAAATGCTTAATTAACTAACTATGACTAGATGGGTTAGACGAGTTAACTTTAACTCGATTGTCGCTTTTTTCTGCTGTCATTGTTTACTACTGTTTAGCAGTATAACGCGGAAGTGATACACCTTTCTGATTGGCTAATTGGGTCACTGTAAAAAACTTCTGATTGGTCATAACCAAGTCATGTGACCCGCAGCGGAAGCGTAAATAATTAATCATTTTAACTGCGAAATTATTATTTAAATAATAAATTTAAAATTTAAAATAAATAATAATAAAAGAAACATATTTTTGACTTAAAAATAAATCCATAATAAAAAATCACACCAACCGTGAATCGACGAGCGATGTTCGGTTGGATCCGTTGGGCAGCTCCTCCACCCAGTAGATGCTGACCCGGGCGTTGTTGGCCGGCCGGTGATGGTGCTTCCTCTCCAGGGTGTAGCGCTTGTGGAAGGATGCCAGCTGGTAGAGCTTCAGCTCGGCCATGGTCACCTCGCTGTTGTCCGGGATCCTCGCCTCCATGTCGAACACCATCCGGTGCCGAGTGGTGTCAGAGTACACGTACTCCCCAGAGATGTCTAAAAAAAATTTAAAAAAAGTTAGTTTGAATCCAAAAGTGGCTTTATGACAAGAATATATATTCAAATAATAATAATAATCTTACCAGCATTTCCCGGGATGCCCCTGAGAATCCCCGCCAGACTGGGCAGCGACCTGCGCCTCCTGCTGTGGTGCATCTTCAGCATCGACAAGTATTTATTCCTGATGTGAGCCGGAACCACCAGGTTTTCCAAATCCCGTTTATGAATGTTCGGAATCTCGTCCAAGCCTAGTTTGTGCAGAAGCGCGTCCTTCATATCCTGGTGCGTGAACGCGCTGGAGAGGCAAAGAGAAAAGGCGCTCAGGAGAAAAACTCTGAGGAAATCCATCATGTGTTGCAGGAGCAGCTCAGAGACGTGCAGTGTCCCCTGTGACACTCTGAGGGCCTCTTATATCGTCGCGTCCCCTCCCAGTCGTTCGCACTTAGTTGATGGGGGGCAGGGGCCCCCCTTTATCGCGACAAAGGTGCGACAATACTGCCATGTCCTAAACAGGATATCTAAGTGGCCATACTTCAAACAGAAACAATTAGACTCAAGTGCTATACTCTATTGTGTGGCTGTAATTTCACTGCAGTTTCAGCTTGATCTTGCATTTGATGTCAGGTCCCCAAAAGCCTTTATAGTCTGGATACATATAATTCACCCCCTTTTTTATTAGATATTTAAACATCTAGATAATCAAAACTATTTTTTAGTTCCCCCACATTTTATTGTGTTTATTATCATTTCTAGAAGTTAATTACTTTATTTAGTCATTATTTTCTCTGGACTCCTGCCACAGATGTGGCCCCAGACAGCCATCTCTTGACCCTTTGAACCTGCAGCGCTCCCACTCCTCACTAGCACCCTTGTCTACACACCCCACGCTTTGCCATGTACATTCCACTGGACAATGTCAGTCTGGCAACAGTCTGTCACAAAGTGGACTTAGTCCTGTCTGGGAAGAAATGATGGACTCCAGGATCAGAAGGGAGACTGACTTACAAAAAAACACCATTAGTCTCTCCATTTTTGGTTCAGGCGGGTTTCACCACGGGGGTATTGGAGGAAATGTAGTGAACCGAAGGGAGGGGATGAACAGAGGATTAGATGTTTATTCCGGGGGCCCCTGTCACCCATTCTTTGCCCTCTCCAGCAGATTAAAATTATTAGCCAAACAGACAGTTAATCCAGGGGCCGGGGGGCCGGCGTGGATGTGGATTGGGGCAGGCTCTTCACAAGTTGGTGATTATCTGATTCCATTGCGAGGATTTGCCTTGCCTTTTTTGTCACACAAACATTACAGGAGCAGAGCTCTCACTGGCTGCCCACAGGCCTGTGATTGTGTATTGGGCCGTGTTTGCTCAGAGATGTCAGACAGACTGAAGGAGCTCACAGGAAGAGCACATGACAGATGACTGCCAGACCTGCTCACTGTTGCTCGGCCAACAGAAGAATATATTGATCAGAATATCCATGCTGAAAACTAGATAATAAACATAAACAAAATTCTTGTAATTACATTAGGGTTTTTTTTGTGTCTCTTTATTTGTGGTTGTAAACCTTATACCAGCAGCAAATGTAATAATGGTGCAGTTGTTATTTTGTGTAAATTGTAATCTTATATAATGTACAATATGTTTTATATTAAATATATACATTTCACATAGTTTTCATGTTTGTATTATTCATGTTGTTTGTGCTGCCACTGCTTAAAATGTATTTACAATGTAAATTGATTTCAATTAAATTTTTATGATATTGAAATATATACATAAAAAATACACACGACCCAATATACTTGTTTGGTCTCTCAGGTAAACTCCTGAAAGGCACTTTACTACATAAAGAATTGAGAAGAATTGAATCAAGAATTTGAATATGTTAATTTTCTCTGTAGACTGAAAATAAATTTAGTGTGATTATTAAAAAGTCAAATTTAGTAGCTATTAGCTTTTATTCAAATTAAATGGTTTGAAATCAAATACAGATCAAAGACAACTTGATATAGATATCCAATGTGTTAAAGTAAATAGACTAATATTAATAAAGACATTAAATATTCTAATATAGAGAAAGGAATACTGTAGTAAAACATGTTTTTTAATGATCCATGTATTCTTATCGTATTTCTCAAGGAAAGCGTTAAATATTTAAAAAACATATTTCTTTCTGTCTGGGGTATTTAAGATTTTGAATTTAGAAATGAAAATCTACTATTTTTGTACGTTTTTTAAAATACTTTTATTTTGCACACATATATTGATATTTATTATATATAATCTTAGCTAATGTTCACTGTTCTATTGACTTAGTGCACATTCTTGGAATTACATTGTTCACTTAAACTGAAATCTTATAAAAACATTTGCACATTGACAGCAAAATTAAATTACTCTTAATTAAGAGAGGCATTTTATCAATTATATTTAATTAAATAGATTATAAACCCATTTTGCTTTCGATTCATTTTAAATCATGTAACGAGAAATTCATATTTTTTGTACAAATTTAAATCTGCAAAAGATTTTTTTATGTAAAATATATTATTTGCTACCAATTTGCACAGAAATGTGTTCTTTTCAAACATTGACAACAAAGACAAATCTCTAGCACAGACTGATCTAAGAAAGTCCTCAAGATTGTCTGGAATCATCAGAGCAGACATGTAGATTCACAGCATCTATTGTCCGGTCCAGTCAAAGGCCCATCCTACTGAAAGTATGTTCTCTTCGGCCCAGAATACATGAGTGCCCTCTTTCTACAAACATTACAACCCCTAATTCGGGAAATTAAGATGTCCTTTGTGTGATATTTCTCAGTCTTGCTTCCTTCCCATGTGAGCAGCCTCCTAGTTCAAAGCCACATCTGATGCCAGGAGGTGCCATTTCTTTTCAATCAAAGGCCAACAAGCGATCTCAATCAACATGTAAGGTGTTAATTAACATCCAAACATTTGCATTCAAAAGACGTCCAATTTATGGGCCATTGGCCTCCATTTGCCAAAACAGCAACTCCTCACTGGTGGCTGTTGAAGTTCCAGTGTTGCAATATCTCAGGGGGTTTCTTTGCCTATAAAGTTCCAGCATTTAACTCCCCCTCCCTTCTAGGAAGAGTCAATATTGAACTAATGTTGGTGGTCGGTCCTCGTCATTCACATGGATGTACCGATGGCATTACAAACCTCCTGACCCAACATTTGCTGCTTTATCTCAACATCAAATATTTGGAGAAATGGACCACACTAGTTTGCACATAAATGACCACGACTGGTTTCTTTTTGGAGTCTGCAGACGACCATGAGGGATCAATGCGTTTTTCAACAATCATCAACGATGTCTGACAAAGTGCCAGACCTGTGCAGGATCGACGCCATTGTTGCTCAATGGCACACAGTCCAGCAGTCTAATTGCATTTCACAGAGCCCATTAATGAGGCAGCAGCGGAGACAAATCGGATCAGACATGATTAAATACGTCTAACAATTAATATTTTCATTACGTAATCAACAATAGAGAAAGTCTCATTATTTGGAATTACACAGTTAAAACCCTAATCCTTTCCTTTGGGCCACATTTGATACTGTGGTGGTTCTGGCGGCACGTCTGGCCAAAATAAATATGGAATAAGGTAAAATGGCATGAATATACCATCTAAAATTAAACATAATAAATTAATAAATGAAATTCAGTCATCAACTATGCAATGAAATAATAAAACGTATAGTAAACTCTCATTTTGCTGTACATTATTTTGCTTTATATTGATATATATTTTTAAATGTTATGTTAAATCTAAATTCTATCTTTCTTATCATCAGACAGTGTCAGGTCTAAGGACTTCCGTGTTTGGAAGTTTTGACATTTTTCTTTTTTTATTGATTACATTAAAATAGATAATGCATACACATAAATCATTTTAGTACATAGCAAAAACTTGTTTTTAACCATTTTTATTGACTTTATTTTATTGTTTTACCACACCATGTTGCTCGTTGTCGGAGTTGTTTTATTTATTTTTAAACGTCCCTCCATGGCAGAACCAGAAAGTTTGTCTTGTGCTATTGTTGTAGGTAAACAGGATGTGTTTAGGTCAGAGCCATCTATTTTACAATAATAGAGTTAGTAACATTTGTATCCATATTTGTGTACAGTAATGCACTGGTGACTTTTCCAGAATATTCCCTGGTGATGCGTCATAACAAATTCAATCAATTGATCTTGAAAAATTAACTTAACCGGCATACTTTTATTTTGGAAGTTTGGAAACGTTACCATCTGACTTACTTTACAGATGTTTGCTAAAGGACTCAGACGGTAAAATATTGTTCTGACACTAGAGGGCGCAATTGTTGTATAAACGAACCAGGAAGTAACTCACCTTAGACGACGTTTATGAATGAATCGGTTTATTTATTTATATAAATATACCTGCACATTAATGTATCATTTTTAACACGCGGAAATTGTCATTAAAGTGATTATTATATTATAAACATAAATATAAAAGCTTGTTTTTGTGAATAGCCAACAACAAAATGTATGGGAAGGACAAATAAAAACCTTTATTTTTTTATTTGATTTACTTTAAAAGCGTTCTGAAGTTTGTTATATTCAACTGTTGACTATACCGTACAGAAAAGGACTCAATCAATATGTTTTATTAGGTTATTATAACATAAAACTCATTACAACTTTACTAAGATAAAGATGGGAAGCTTATTTTCTGATCACACCCATTAAGATGGTGCAGAGATGATTTATCCCAGAAATAAAATACAGATACCATTAAAATAGTTTATAATTAAATAGTATTATTATTATTATTATTATTATTATTATTATATATATATATAGTTCGTATGTTACTACCCAGTATTACTGAATACATCTAACATCATAAATCTCATTATAAAAATTAATAATAACTTATATATATATATAGATATATATATATGACATATATCCTCTCCTGTGCCAAAAGTCAAAAGAGTCTTCCTTCCCTAAAACCCCCAACTCCAGCACGACCACCATCCAACCCCCCTACCCCCTCCGCACAGCAGATGCTCCCAGACGCCATGATGATGATCTGGGATTTTGCTCGCACCAGCAACCAGACATTGTGATCTCGGAGGAGATGCTTCGTTCCCTTCGTCATGCTCGCTATGCGCATGCGTAGTAACTTTCATGAATTTCTGTACGATGACGTCCCATAGACGTATCTAAGTCGGCGTTTCTAGTTTCTGAAAGTTCAAAGACTAAACATTGTTGTAAAGAGAAAAGTGTCCTTTAATCGTAATAGATAGGATTGGCGTTTAAATACCGATGTCCCACAATCCATTGCGCAGTCACGTCGGACACTCTTTTCCCGTGAAACGTCTCTGGGAAGCGAGCTGCTGGTAGCTTGACGGTGCAAAGACAGAGAGGCGAGCGACCGGCGGGGGAGGCACAGGACAGGACAGGGGAGCGAAGGCTGGGTCCCGGATTTGGAATAAACGAGACAAGACAACCAAAGGCTCTCCCTCTCGGCGTGTGACCAAGACACCAAAACTTTGAAGGTTATAAAACCAGACGAAAATTCAAGGGGAACTTTCCAAAACGAAGCTTTGAAACTAAACGTTTAGTTTTTGCTTCCGTAGAATGGGATTTAGAGAACATTTGTGCCGTCGTTGAGTTGCGAGAACCGGGACCGATCCTCCGTTGGATGTGAAAGAAAAGAACCAAGAAGGCGACACGCGAGGATTGGATTTTGACTTTCTTTGTATGGTACTCGCAGGCGAGCTAGCGAGCTAAGCTAGCAGGCTTGCTAACTAAGCCTGTGTCGCCCTTCCATTCCTGGAGCAGAGGAGGGGCGGCTTTGTAGCATTGCAGATCTGCATTTTTTCGGGGTCGTTGCAAGAATGAGGGATCGAAGAAATACCCCAACAAGACGACACTAGGATCCACTAGACCCCTCGTGACTTGTTTTTAACATTACTATCAGCCCCTCAAGAGGCGATTGGAAAAAATCCACAACACAAGGTCAGGATTTTTGCACATCTAACCCGGCCCCGGGTCTTAAAGTGTTTTTAATGTTGACTAGTTCCTAAAATGGGCTTCATGTCCTACCCTCCTCCTAGATGCTGGATGTCGGGGGAACGACCATGAACACTTACATGAATTAAGACTTGGTTAAAGTTTTATTATTGTTTTGTTTTTTTTAGTCAATAGTTGGATAAGTTCTACAAAGGGTTGCTTTTTTTAAACAGAACCCAGGGGGGGTGTCTGCTCGATCCCAGATCCCCCATTACATCGAAGATACCCACATAAGGAATAAACCATGTCGGGAGAGGTGCGTTTGAAGAAACTTGAGAAGCTGGTTCTGGACGGTCCGGTCCAGTCCACTGGCCAGTGTCTGAGCGTGGAGACCCTGCTGGACATCCTGGTGTGTCTCTACGATGAGTGCAACAACTCTCCTCTCAGGAGGGAGAAGAACATCCTGGAGTTTTTGGAGTGGGGTGAGTAAACTTAACTTTGTTTAAAAAGTCCTCCATGTCTTTTTTGGTAAGACGACATAGTCCAGTAATGTTAGCTGGTGCAGAGATCCTCCCTTTAACATTACATTCCTTTTATAGTAGTAGTGAGGCTCAGTTGGCCTCCTCACACCAACCCTTCCTAAAGTCGTCATCCAAGAGTGTCAATACATAGGAAAATAGTTTCGAAATGTCACCACAGTTTTTTTTTTTTTTTTTTTTTTTACCAAGGGTGTAGTCTTTAATGTTTATTCTCTGTAACTAACTTTTAACCATCTGAGAAATGAATATAACCAGTTACATTTTCTGGAACTCCTGTTGTGTTATCAGTTTTATCTTGCCCGTTAAAGTATATACTTTATTGAATATTGTTTTGATGGTTTAAGCGCTTTGTGACCCTGGTCTGGAAAAGCGCTATATAAATAAAAATTACTTACAGTAGTAACATGTCAGTAACATTTCAGCACCAATGGCATACAAATAGTTTTAAGCATCAATTATGGTATCAGTTTTGACATCTCATTTCAATAAATCTATTGTCATTTCCTTCAATGACTTAATCTAGTGAAGGGGGTTCATGATCTCTGGGAATGACAGCAATACAACAGCACATCAAACAAACACCGTACTGAAGGAAATACCTATTTGGTGGTTTTGCTATGGCAATAAAAATGATTCTAATTCTGAAAACAAAACATGAGCAACATCATGGAGCATGAAAGAAGAAGTCTAAAAGTAGCATCCGTCTGAAGTCGTGTGGCAGCATGCTGTCGTTGGACCAGGTTTCTCGTTGAGAGCTCAGGTCTTTGTCGGGAAGTGTTCGCTGATCTGCTAGCATTTAGCTTCCGTAGCAAGTCAACCCTCCTGCGTGCAATACTTCCTTTTGCCTTTAATGTGTCTTTGATGTTCTCTTTTATCTACATGCTTCACTGCACGAGCCCATTTCCAGCCGAGCCCATTTAAAGTTTAGTTCGGAGCTCAGGAGGAGTCGTTGTGTCCAAACTGACTTTTTCAAATTGAAGATGTTGGTTGGATTACTTTAAATCTTTATAAACTCCTCCAGCAGGGTCTATTTAACATAAACAAAGTCTTATATGAGTCCTTAAGTATGAATTCTTCAAGTCACGTATGTTGCTAGTCTTGGATAGTTATTTAGTCACATTATTCATATTTATTTTCTTCCCAAATGTTGTTATTGAGGAATTACTGGACTAACCTTTCTGTTTGCCAATGCCACTTCAAGTTTAAAGATTGAATCTTTTAAAGGCACATCCCATTCCATGGGTATCCATCATAGGGGAATATCCTTTAATAATACTCTAAAGTGATTTCATTCAATGACTCAATGGAACAAAATGACACAGATATTCGTCAGGAAGAATGTTTGGTGGTCTGCTAGCATTTCACTTCTTTAGCAAGTCTTGCCTCTCTTTAGTCTCTGTGTGTGACTCTTCTTTTTTGGCTTTAACGTGGTCTTTGATGTCGTCTTTCATCTCCATGCTCAAGTGCACTGTGTCCTCAGGAGAGTCGGTTCGCTAACTTTAGCTTGTTATGTCTAAACTGACTGGTTACTCAAAATCTATATTTTCCAAATGATTAGATTCAAATAATCCATAATCATGCCTTGATTTGCGGTCAATCCAGGAGTTCAAACTTGTGAATTGCTCTGTGCCACCATCTTTTAAAGTCCCATTCCAAACAATATAAAACTAATGATCATATGGTATGGTATTTACCTTACCTTATTGTCTTTCCTTTTATGGTTTAAAAAATATTTTGCAAAACTTATTTTTTTTAATATAAGTAAATAAACAAAAATTAAATTAAAAATCTGTACATTTTAAGCTGTGTTGCACTCATGCTAACACCATAGTTTTGAATTGAGAAGTTTTCTCCTTTATTGATACATTTGAAATTTAATTCTCTCCCAGGTTTTATCTGTTTTCTGGAATAAAATTTTTTTTTATTACTGATACATTTTAATATTTTGACCATCTGGATCTCGCAGTAAACTTATTTCATTTTTAAAGTTGCTTACCTGGAAGTATTTACTTAAAATGTCAACCAAGGACAAACCTTGCCTCTGTGGTGGGAAAAAGGAGTACTTTGTAGATAAGCCATTTTCTGCTAAATTTAAAAAACATTTTTTTCTTCTGTCCTGACACATTGACGGCAAAAGCCCAAACTTAATTTGGTTTAGTTTTAAAATTGTATTTTCCTTCTCATAGTGTTGTAGTTTCCGTAATATTTATTTGTTTTAATGTGACAAAGCCAGATTATTTAGTCTTTTAGTCACAGTTAAGAGTCGACCAGATCAAGATAACCTGATAACAGTGCTGAAGAGATTACATTTAATGCATAACCAGCATCTATCCGGAGAGTCTTCCATCACGACCACTGGTTCATCTCTGGACCATATACTCGGACATCTGTCAAGCCTTTTCACTTGTGTTAGCTTTCACGACTACTTTGCAAACCACTTTGTTTGGGTGGTGCATGATAGCTTCTTGATAACTCGCTCTTATCGGTGGCCTGGTGGCAGTTGGGAATTATTGTGTAAGAGTAAATGTAAAAAATGTGCATCAAAGTAGGCAGGTGATGCCAAAGACTTGTTTACTACCTGGAATAATGAATGTAAAGATTGAAGGTAAAAAGAACATTGTTGCCAGACCCCCCACACACACACACACATACAGACTCGTACAAAAACAACTGTGGTGTGTGTGACATCGGGGGTTTGGTTTGTGCATGAAAGAGGAATGTGAACAACTCACCTTTTTTATCTGGCGTAGAGGCCCAGCTCGCTGCCGGAGCATGTCTGCTTTGCCCTGCGTGTCTTTTAAAGCCCTCAAAGTTTCACAGCAACTTCAGAGAAAGGCGATTGATCCAAAAAAATTCAAGCATTTTAAGGGATTTTCCCCCCCAAACGTTGACATGTAAATGTTAAGCGAAGCAGTCTTGTTAAGTTGAACTAGACACAGCGGTGGTTATTTAACTTGCATAGGGATTCTGTGTTTAAAAAAAATGGTAGGCCAGTAAATAATTTAAAGTTCTGAAAGTGGCTGGTATCTTTCAAACCTCCACTCTAGGTCCCTTTCTACTTGTTAATTTCCTTCATATTATATTCCATAGAGTGGGATATTTAGTCTCGACTGCTAGTCCCCGTAGAGAACCCAAGTCTTGCAGCTGGCTTTGCAACAATGCCCCTTACCTTGAATGCCAAGTGGTGATTCATGGCGACATTTTCCTGTATTGACAGTAAAAACAAGCAGGATGAGTTTGGCCAGACACAACATGAACTGTGAACCATGTTAATGTTTTACAGTCCGCTGATGTTTACTGTTGAGTACTCTCTTTGGTATCTGCTGTCCTAGGCTTGTCGTTCCTTGCCTACTTTTTTTTTTTTAAATGTTCTTAAAAAATTACAAGGAAGTCAGACCTAAAGCAAATATTTTCTTTGTAATATTTATCTTTATTTTAAAATGAGACTGAGTGACATCTCACTACCGCCTTCTATTTAAATAGCAACACTTCGCCACTTGTGTGAACTGAAGTCTATTAAAGGGAATTTGGATCAGATGAACATAGTTAGCACATAATCAGAGCAGAAGTCGGACATGAAGACATAAAACGGGTTCAAGATGAGGTTCTTAAAATGGGAAGGATTCTGTGATTTCCCAGACCAACATTGTGGTTGGTCAACACGACCTGTTATTTTAAAATAAATAACCAAAAAAGCATTTTCTCCAAAGAATGTACAGGACAGGGAGGACAAACATTTGTGTTGGGTGTTCTTTTCTCTCTTGTTTTGTGACCTCATTACAGCTGAAATGGAGACCCCTATATGACCTGCAGCCATGGGGAGAATGAACATGGGAAAGTACGCTGAATCCTGATTCCTCACAGTTACCGCAGAAGTTTCTGTGTCCTTGCTTAGGCTTTAAAAACGGCTGTAAATTATATCAGCGTTCTCCCCTTTGATCGAAGGTATTCATAAAATCGTGGTAATTAAACTTGTTGTGCACGACAAGAATACTTGTGTAGCACAGGGTCACATTTCTTTCTAGCAATGATTAGATGAATGAGCGTAGCCGTTTCATTCAGATTTAACTGGTGTTTAATGTGGAATTTAACCTCTTAGATATGTATTTTGAATGTGTGTTATTGTAGAGACTAGTACAGTTGGATATTAAACTGTAGCCGCACTACGCTTCTATACAGGAACAGACTTATTGTGTGTTTGTGCGCTTGCATCCTTTCACTGACAGATTTCCTGTTTTCCGTCTTTCCTGCCATAATTTCCTGCGTTGTGTTTTGACCTAGACCTTCTGTTTATTGTAGAAGGTAAAAGCTGCGGCATCAAAAGCTGCCGGCCATGCCAGCCAGCATTTGGCAAACGCAAGGGAAGCGGCCTGACCGTCCAGACCCAATGTTGGTCTGCAGCAACCAGCTGTGTAGCGGCAGCTGATGTGCTCCACCCTGGATGGCTTTCATTTGGCAGCAAACACTACCAACACTTACTGGGCTTTTCCCAGTTAGGTTATCGCCTCTTATAACTCTTACACCTGACAAAGAAAGAGGTGTCCGTGCACCCAGAGGAAACGGCGGCGAATAAAAAAAAAAAAGGGCTTTAAATTGAGCTCATAAGCTTTTCCGTCCCATCAAGCGAGCCCTGAACGCAACACTATCTCTTTGCTTCCCTGCGGGTCCTCATACATATGTAGGCATAGATATTTTCAGGGGAATTCACCTCACTCTTAAAATAGACTTTCTAGTTTGTGCTTTTAAATGAGTTGTGTAATTTTTTTTTTACTATTAATGGAGTCTGGCCCATTACGGAAATGTCCTCCTTGGATTTAAGCAGCAGCATTTATACAAGCAATTCTCATCTGTGTTGCTGAGCTTCACTACCTTGTTTTCCTTGAGATCCTCTGAGATAACAGACGCACCATTATTTTCCTTGACTGTTACTTCTGTTTCGTGGATAAGTTGAAGAAGAATCTTTCACCTATTTTCACCACGAACAAGGTCCTCACGCACAGAAGATGAGGCACTTTGGGAAAAGACTTATTCAACTGATCACACGATCACTTTAGGAATCATAGTATGGATTGGAGGTTTCAGATATGGCCGAAGTCCATCTTGATTCTTGATATACAAGCAGAGATGGTGAGAGGAAGCTGGAATAGTCGGGATGAGCCCAAGATGACAGCAAGGAAGCTAAAAGAAAATTCAAACTAGTAGATGGTACATTTCTGAATTCAGATCAACTTGATCACAGAGATGTTTTGGTTCAGATTTGATTTTAAAAGCTGGTTAAAGCCATTGAGATATTTGTGCCTACGATAATGCGCCTTTGAATTTGTCTCGTATCTATCTGACTGGAGTTAAAACTTAAGAATCGGAGGTCCTTTGACAGGACATCCTTAAAGCTGCTGGCTGTTCTGCCGTTTCCTGTCTGGCTTTCATTGGCATGGAGAACAGGAAGGAAGCACAAAGACTTTGTGAGCGAGTCCAAACCAAATGGACACATGATGTCATACCAGGAAGTAGGACAGCTGGATAACATTGTGTCATTGTGCGCGCTACCACTCACTCAAGTCTCTATATTTCTAATTGTGAGCGAGTCCAAGTACAAGTTCTTATCTTGCATGTATTTCCTCCCTGATAGTTTCTTTAAACACATTAAAGCTTCAAATAATTCCGTGCTACACATGCTTAAGCGCAGCTTCTCATCTGGATATTTGCAAGTTCACACCACAGCGCTGAATAAGAGTCCAGTAACCACCATTGGCTACTCTGTCATTTATCCAGTCCCTCTTTTTATGGGAGCCAACATAATCTATTTTTTAACTTCAAAGAGACCAATTCTGAAGCTTGTTTGGAAATTCTGTGACGCTTGGGGTACTCTATTGTTCAAAATATTTGTCAAGAATAATGGATGAAGTCACTTATATTGCAAGCTTTACTTTTGGAATTGTGCTATCTTATGACGTTACCTAATATGTTTTTTTTTATACCGCACTGAAGACCTGGCCTTTTCTTCTTTTCCATTAGCTTATTTGGTCAAGTTGGTAATGACCTCTTCTTCTAGTAGGAAAACGATGTGAATGTGATTCTACCTAAAGCATTAACCTCTTTTGGAAAGAATCACTCACCATAACATTATTTGTATTCTTTCAATACATGACACCTCTGGTCTTGGGTTCTAATTCTGTTTCTCTGAAAGGTTTACACTATGGTGGACTATTTTGTGAATCCCACCCGTTTTCCAAGTCTAAAACTAATTTAATGCAGAGAGAGATTGTGGCCTTTGGAATTTAAACATTACTTTAATTTCTTTTAGCCATGTCAAAAAATGATCTTTAGGTTTTGTTGATATTTATTTTTACTTTTTTAGTTTTTAGAAAAAGTATCCAATTATTGACTTTCCGATTTGGATTTTATTTGAGATTTTAATTTAAGCAAAATTAACTGCGAAGACTGAAGTAACCGTAAGCGGCCTCTTCATGTCAGCACACGTAACATCCGGCAGGTAAAGGCAAACAGAGGCTCAGAATTAAACCTGTGAATACAAGCAACTTACACTTGTAGTGACCTTGGATCATAGTAGAATCACACACACAGACATTTATAAGATGTATTTCCTCTTAATAGTGTCTTAAATGAAAACACTCCTCAGCTTAGCTTAAAGGGGGAAAAAAAGACCAAGCTGTATTCTTTGAAAGTTTCTAAATGAAAAGAGTGTGTTTTGGAACAACGTCTCAACACTGCGATTCATCACAGGCACAAGTTGAGCCGCCAGCTGGCCCGCTGTCTCGCTCGCATACTTCTGACACTTTACCAGTAAAGGAAATGTATCACTGCTAATGTTACTCAGCATGAAGTGAACAACAGCCATAATAAAACGGTCTCTGTGGTAACCATGTGCATTTGGAAATAAAACTCATTGCAGATGTTGCTGAATCATATGGGAACACGAACTTGTGCTTCACAGTTAGCAACCGCCCTGAACAACTGTGTGTTCTGTTTTATTTGCTTTAGTTAGTCAAACACTCAGGTGCACATTACATTTAGTTTTTAAATGAGTCTCAATTTAAATGTGACAACGAAAGAACCTTGACTAACGGCCTACACAAACAGTTTTTAACCCACGATGGTATTTTGCTGTAATAAACAAGAAAACAACGCATTTTCAATTTTATTTAGCACTTTAACACCTATGTAAATAATTACAAGATTTAAACTGTTTTTATCCCAAAATAATAATACTAATACCTTAAAGGGTAACTAATGGGTTGATTTAAATGTATATTAAATTGACCTTTGTCCTCTATTGTACAGGTGCATCAAATTTGCAATGAAATTCTTTGTGTTTCTGGAGATTAATTCATGTTCACCCCAACCACAGCCACTCTGCTGTGTTGGTCAGTATAGAGGTTTGTTATTGTGATTCATCAATCCCAGAGGTCTCTACCCCAAGGGACTCTTTGTATAAACAAAGCGGGTTGGATTAAAGTTGGCTGGAGGAAGGATGACGCCTGTTATTTGGTCATAATGGGCTTCACTCTCGTAACCTCTCTTTCGCCAAGATATCGGGCGAGCGATAACTTAATAAAGCATTAACTTAAACAGAGCATCCTTGTGATGTGGGACTTGTGAGCGAGTCAGGAAAGGTGGGTTTAATTGTATGCACATAGATATAAGGGTATACCATGGGATGTAAGCATTGTATAAATGTTAAAACTGAAACCATTGAAAAGATAATGAAATACTGGTATTAACTTTTTACTTACATTTGCTCATGGAAATAACCTTTTTTTTATTGATTTGATGGTGCACAGTTACAGTAGCATGGATCTCTACATGTTTGTTTATTATTATTGACAGTTCGATATATAAATATCCAAGTACAATGTAATTCATCTCATGTTTACATCCCAGAATTAAGAACCCCAGTGACTGGAGGTTTGCCACAGACACAATTTTGCTCCCACTCATCCGCTACCAGATCCTATTAATCTTGTTTATGCTCTCCTCCAGCTTTTCTTCATACCAATCTTTTAAGTGGAGGCCAATTACTAGAACTAACTTGAAACAAAAATATAATTTGATATGTTTTTACTGAAACTATCTATGTGTGGGAATGGATCTTCAGTTCACTGCACGGTCTAAACTCAATCCTCTATTCTTATAAAGTCCTCAGATACCCTGTCATGACACTGGTTTTATACCCCTACCCGCGGATGTTCTTTTTGGGACACTGATTTTTTTTCCTTGCCAAGTTCTTTTCCCTTTTCCTGGAAGTCTAATCTTGAACAAATTCAAGAATTATGCTCTAATGTGGTTGAAACTACTATGATTTGTCTCATACTTGACTCTTAACAGAAGCTCTTTTGGCTTGAGAAGGCCAAACATTGCCTTTTAATACAAACTATTGTTCCAGTCAGATCTTTGGACACTTTTTCCACATTTGTTGACCACATTCAGCTGTGTTAATGTTCTATTACATGTTGTCCTTCTTCAGTGAAGCTAAATCTGAATTTTTACTCAAGGGGTTAACTTATTTAACAAGATGAGGCAATAGTGCTTCAGAATTCATGAATTTAAACATTTATCGTAAAGGACAAAGTCAAACTAACAAAAAATGTTATGTTTCTTGAATAGTAAATTGAGCTTATTTAACGGGAGATAAGATTATAAACTGAATTTCTGTCTCTCTAATAAGTAATTATTGGAGGCTAGTTTTAGTGTTATGCTCCTCTGTGGTTCACCACTGACTGACACAAGTGACACCGGATTGACGGTGGTTGACATTAATGACGTGCTCGTGACAGAACAGCATCTAGAGCATAGTTTAATCACTATAATCCTAATCACTCATTTTAAGGTGCTTAAAATGAGTATATCCTGCATTATATTTCAAAGTGCCCCCTGGGCTAGAATTTGACACTTGTGAACCAGATAAACCTTTTTTAAATGGGGGGTATTTAATTATTAATATTCCCTGAAATTTAAACTGCCCTCTGATATGTTTGAAAATGCTTTTGCACAGTGGAATTGTGAATAACACATTGATGGTTTCTAACAAATTGATGTGGTGACACGGTGAAACAGTGGTCTATAATAGCTTGCACATCCAGTGGCTGCTGTGCTTTTGAGTGCAGGGCTCAGCTGCTTGTGTGTAGAAATCGCTGACTCAGACCACAGCCCCTCATAGTTGGGCTGCTTGTGGAATTTGTAGCGGAGGTGCAATGAAGGGGAGTGCAGCAGCTGTTTGGATGAGGCCAGGCTTGCCTCTTTGTCCACCAGCCCCCCATTCACGCTGCATGTCTGCTATCTGCCCCCCCCAACCCCTCTCTCTTCTGCCACCATTGTTTGCTTGTCACCTCCATTGACGGATTCATTCTGTTAAGCCTACTCATCATTCAGTTTGAATTCTCTATGCCTGTGTCTTGATAAATGATAACAAACATGTGAGCTTATTTCCCTACTTTATATCCAGATTTTCTTCGACTTCCTGTCTTTCACTGCTCCTCTCTTCTCCCCCCCTCCCATACTGGCGGATCTGAGCTTTGCCTGGTGACAGATATGGGTGTGTTGTGTGTGTCTGCAGGGCATGTAACAGTAATGCAGTGAAGGGTCCCTCTACTTGTCCTTTTTTGGATAAGTTTGCAAGAAGATACTCTGTGCGTGTGTGCAGAAGGGACTATTGCAGAGGTTGAGTGCAGTCAGACACTCCAGCATTGTCCTGGCATTGCAGCGCTGAGCAGGAACCCTAATAAATCTCCACTGCTGCATTCCTGATCTAAGTACTTGATTCTCCAGTTATGTCCTTGCCGTGTGCAAATGCAGTAAAATAAAAAAGTATTCTAACATTTAATATAGTCGCTGAACATTTATGCAATATGTGTTCGCTCATCATAGACGGCAGTGTAGAGGATTTTTTTTTCCGTGACATGTCCTCTTCTATCTTATGTAGTCAATGTAATTTGATATAGACTAAAGGTTCTCTTGAGGTCATTTTGTTCAGGTATAGTGTTACCAATTGAAAATGAAGAAAGCCGCCCACTAATCATTTGAAATTGCACCATTAAAAGACCATTACTTACTAAAAATGTCATTTCTAGTAATCCTAACATTTGTTTGGATTTTGTAGGCTGATGATTTGTTCATTAAATGAAGTGTTGCTTGTCGATCAGCGGCACCTCTTTCATGCACAGTGCTCAGAAGTTGATACAGGTGACAAGTCGACCTTAGCTTGTGTTGAAGTTGCAGAATTGGCGGTCACCTTATCTATTTTTAGACGCGTCCATGCATCCACGCTGAATTATTTCTTGTTGTTACCGTCCCTAGAGTTGAGCTGCATGGATTCATTGGTCTTAGATGGGTGGGCAGCACACCAGCACCATTCATCATTCATTGCAACTGGAGTCGCTGGATAATGTGTTGACACATTCACATCTTAACACGTGTGCACCAGTGTTGCTACTCATCTAATGTTGTATCACCTCGCAGAAAATGTGGTGGTTGTGGTGAAACTCTGATTTATTATATATGGTTCTAAAGAGGAACTTCATTGTTGGGTCTCTATTCAGGTTCCTGTGTGGTTTTGAGGCATCTTTCATCTTCGATTGTGCCAGCACTTCCCCCCCCGTCTCTGGTTGAAAGGAAATCCTGTGACCACAGTGATTGTCATCTCAATTGTTTTTTCTATTATTCACCACTATATATAGAGAAGAGCCTCGCACCGTTTCCTGTGACTGCTATAGGGTCACACGGCAGACACAACAAGCCCAAATAGTGATGACTAGTAAATATCATCGCCCCGATCTCCAATCCATTGATTTTTCTAAATCCATTTAATCGAATCCCAGATCTAATGGAGACCACAGTTACCTCTTCCTCACATCCTGTTGAATGATTACTCATTCTTGATTGTATTTAAGTGGAACACTACTGTGAGGACAGGATGTGACGTGATCAGAATGTGCTTGTAATGTGTGTGTAAAAAAAGAAGCTTAGCATTCATTTTTAATGACCTCATATTCAACTAGAACTGTAAACATAAGCCTTATACTGATTGGACTGGTTTCACAAAGGATCTTTTGGTAAAGTAAATATAACCTGACATTTCAGTAATCTTATACTGGAACTTTTAACTTAAATGTTCTTTGATTTTGTGTCTACACACCGGTGGAACGCAGCTCCAGAATCACTGAAATGAATTTGATGCTTCACTCACATGTTAAAAAATACCTTAACAACCAGAATAATTAAAATAATGGCTTTATTTTTAATACATACTAAATATGATACATATTCTGATGGGAGGGCTCGAGGGTTTAACTCGAACATCAGCACCAAAGTGTAATCTTCGACATTCTTTGGTCGACTATGGCCAGTGTTGCCACTTGGTTTAGACGGTGTGCACTGGTTCTTTTTCAAGTCAAAGGTGTTGTACATGGAAACACTATTGGGAAGTAATATATTACGCATACAAAGATTTGTAAGCACACATCTTTTTCAAGGGGTAGCACCAGTGTTAGCTAGGATTTTTTAAACCAAAATATGCCCAGACATCAGCATTAAAACCTGCTGTAGTCATTTGTATCCTCTAGTCCTTAGTCACCTGCTGCTGTCTAATGGCCAGAAGTTAAATTCAAATGGAAGAAATTGCTTTGAGTATTTGCATATTTATTGTAAATAAAAAAACAAATGCAATCATTTAATTTTCTACACATGAATTGAAATATAAACCTTAAAAGGACAATTATAAAAATAAATAAAACGTGATTAATACAGGGATGTTGAATATATCGAAACGGCATCAAGGAAAGAAAATATTGCTTTATTTGGGTGTATTGGTATTTTCTTAAAACCCTAGTCCTAGCAAATAAAAAAGTGTAGCAGCATGAAACATTTTGTAGCATACCTTAAACATGAATAACTGGTAAGCTCATGTGAATGTTAACAAAGGGATTCTATGTTGATTTAAAAGTAATTTTTAAATCAAAATTGTGAATTGATAATCTAGCAACGTTAAAGGAAGCTGACGTCAACAACCGCTCTAATTCTCACATTAAGGGTGAGTGTGTTTGATGACAGAGATTTGTACCCACAACTGGACTCTCTTGCTGTCGCTGTGGTTTATCAGTCCGTCAAGGAAACCAGCATCTCCTATCACCTCCTGGTCTCACACCCTCGTCAAAACAAGGCCTTGTCCCTCCTCGTCCCCTCATGTGTACTCCATCTTCTTATCATTAAGGTCATTAGTATCGTAAGTGTTATCTAGGGGTTTGCTACTGTCCACTGCGTTTCTAGCCACAGATCACATCATAAGATGCTGGGCTAACAGACGAAGCTAGAGTTAACTAATCTGGTGAATACCCTCACCTTTCCTCCATCTTAAGTAAAAACATTTGTTTTGTCAGCCATACTTGTGGGAAGATGCCAATTTCAAGAAGGCTTTTTGTGGAAAGCTTCCGCACTGACACCTTTTTTTTTTCTCTGGTGGTTATAATTAGTAAGCAGCTAGTCTTCTGACACAACAGGGATTGGTTGTGGCCTAGAAAGTCTTTTTTTAGTTTAAATTTGAGAAAAAAGATTAGAAAACACAATCTTTAATGCAGATACAAAAGTTTGTGCTGGACATAAACACAATTATTACTTTTTATGTTTAAGGTCTCAATGATGTGCAGCATAATTCCTTTGAACACCTTTAACGTTTTCATAATCCAGGATTTTCTTTTTCCCCTTCAGTGCTTGTCACTTTGAATCCATTCGTGTGATCTTCCTTACTAGCATGCCACCAGCGCTCCACAGCTAGAGGTCTTTCCTGGCCACGGCAGTGAGCTGTGCTTCTTCAAGAGAGGCTTGGGTTACCGCCTCATGACACTTCCTGCCAGAGGGAGAAGGCAGATGAGCACATCACACTGCTGAATAGAGAAGACCCGGGTCATCGCCAAATGTAAATGCACTGTTTGTTTTCAGTGGTGACAGCGGTGGGGGGAGGGTTTGTGTGTATATGTGTAAAGAACTTGACATCACACAAAGTTGTTTGCCTCTAGACCCTTTTCTTGACTTGCTTATGAAACTTTTTAATGATAAATCGAATCTTATGTTGTTCTTGCCTTTGTCCTCCTTTGCCCTTCATTTAACCTTCATGCTCTACCTAGTGACCCAGCTATTAAAGTTCTGCTTCTGTCTGAAGTGTGAAGAAAAATACAGGGCGGATGTTTTATTCCATTCAAGTGGTCCCATTTATAGTGTCCAGACCTCAACGGGAATGAAACCCCTTACATGGTACATTGTGGAGTGTTTCGTGGTAACAAACCCCCCTCATTTTCCACTGACTGGGAACATCCAGGGGGGGTGAAAGGAGGACAAGCCCAGAAAAGGCAGTAGGAAACAAGAAGTGATCTAATACCTGTCGGGTTGTTGTGACACGGTGGTTCTGAACCACAACCTCACTTTTTGTTTTAGTGACCGTTGACTTTCATTTGACTGAAGTGGACATATTATAAAGTGCCAGTGAATGTTGACATGCTGCGAAAGTACACGTGCATTCCTGTGGACTCGGATTTTTACACACATGGAAAATATTGTCTGGCACGCTGAACGTTCCCACAACATACACATGGTATCTGCTCCGGTTGATGTTGCCACCCAGTAGTGTTTTTCTTTCAAGTTGATATGGAGGCTCCCTAACTCTATAAAACTCACTTGTTCCTGGGATTAGACGGCAAGTGTTTCTCAAGCAGTTTTTCAGCTGCCTCCTTCTCAGGTGGTTAAAGTCTTTTCTCATTGTAGAATGTAAAATGTAATTATGTTTTGCAACATTTTAGTCTCAATAAAAGATTATTTTAGTTGAGTTTTACAAAGGCATTCATGTATTGTTCACATAACAAAGTGAATGAGAATTAAAATGTGCATTTCCAATAGTGACAAACATTATTTTTGATAATTCTTGAATTAATACAAACTCGACATAGCTTGCGCGAGATCTGAGCTATTTAAGTATTGGTTAATATGAAAATTACCTCAATCTTCCGCTTCTTGTGTTTTACACACATCCTTTCTTGACCTACTCTTTTGTTATTCTTTTTAGATTTTGCCTCATCACCCAACACTTGCTGATAAAGTGCTTGCCACATTTAACTTTATGGTTTTAAGACCACAACAAAATGTTTCCCCCTCGGTGCTCATTAGATTTTTGTTTACTTGATCTGCAGAAACGATGATCAAACCGTCATTTACAGCATTTTTTGCCTCGAGAAAACTTGAATGAGCTCCAATTGCGCTTGTGTCCAACCTTTTTAATTGTGTTCTCTTTCACCAGAGCAGACTAATATCCTGTTTATTAATCATGGTTATCTTTTTTCTTTACTCTGTATTCAGTCCATCGAACAAGCTGCAGTCATAAAGAAGCACCTGGAGCTCCTTCATAGAGAGTCTAATGAAAGAAACGAGGATCATGATCTTGGCTCATGATTGTTGAATCTTCTGTTTTCACAAGCTGATAATATCTGCACTTCTATACAATTATGCAATTATAGCTATGCAGGGTGGTTTATGGTTGACATGTTTTTTTATTTTATGTGTTTGACATGGTCCGTCAGAACGAAATTAGGTTTCACAAAATATGCTAGCTAAATGTTAAGTATACATTTTTGATGATAACAAGCACAAAAAATATTTTACGCTGCAGCCTTTTAGATTTAATTGTTTTCTTTGTGAAACGACTTTGAGTTACCAGAAAGGCGCTTTTATATAAAATGTACTATTATAATTATTCATTTTCAATTTCTTCTTTTAAGGTGAATGGTTGCATTTAGTAATAATTAATTTTAGTAAAGTAATAATAAAGTAATAATAATAACAAATATATATATATATATATATATATATATATATATATATATATATATATATACTGTATATATTTAATAATTTTGGATATTTGCATTTTTGTTATATTTTGTACAGTTGAGTTATAACACGATTATAACGTTTCCTCTAGTGTGTTAATTGTAATTTTAAAGGTTTTACTTTTCATGCAACACATGCATGCAGATATTATGTCTTATTTCTTAGGTGACTTTCATATATTTCATTCCATTCATGCATTTGTGATTATGTAATGATACAGAAGATTTTTTTGGTGTGTTTCGAGTTGCTGTAGTTTTGTTGCAGACTTCTTTAGTGCTTTTTTGCCCACTAATGAGCTGGAAAATTCATGCCAAAGTAAAATATTTAAAAGCATGTCGAAACAGATCTAGAAATTAACTAAAAAGATTCCTCTGTTGTATTTTCTACTTCTCTTTTTCTGATTCTGTCTTGGCATTATCATGTTACTTAATTGAATAGCCAAAACTTTGCATAGCAATTTAAAAAAACCCCTCCCTAAAACTTTGCCCTACTCAACATCTGTATAGTTCACATAATTGTAAGAAGAAACGTCCTCCTACCGTCTCTCGTATGCAGAATTTTTGTGCCGTTACCTCACTGTGGTTGTAAATATTCCTTGTGATGGTTTCCAGATGTCCCCCACTCTTCAGTTGGCATCATGGTGATGCCAATATAGAGGATGTACACTAAATATAATTGGACCCAACATCTGATTAGATCTCTGACTTAACTATACATCCATCACTATAATAAAAGGTTCCTTTAAGGTGAAACCAGTGCCAAAAAACAACTCCCCTGACTTACTCACATGTTTCCAAGAAACCGTAAGTCCTTCATCATGACGATGTTTTGAAGTTATTACTTTATAAAGTACTCCCCTGCCTGAAGTCTCTGGAACGAGAGGTTACGAGAGCGAAGCCCATTATGATGTTATACTGGTCTTCTCTCCTCCCCCATCCATTTGTAATCCCGCCTCCCTTTGTTTAAACAATGAGTCCCTTGGAGGTGGAGACTGTCAGGATTGATGAGGCTGCGTGAAAACCTTGATACTCGACTAAATTAAGTTTAAGTTTATGATGTAAATATTTGAATAAAAAAGATCTAGTTAAGAGACACGTATAGTTACACATTATTTATAATTTAAAGCCACCATTCTGGTGCGTTGAAGTGGTTATAAAAAGTTTTGGTTTGATAACAAGTGTCACTTGTGTATAATAACAGTCGTTAATCTTTTATATCAGGACTAGTTACGGAAGAGCCAGAAGATCAAGACAAACCTCTACTGTCTCTGCTCAACACTATCATACATAATTGCATCAACACTCCTTCTATTGTGTCATACAGGTGTGGTTTGGCCAGCGTAGAATTTGTTGGGTCATCACATAATTTATGCAAAATTATTGTAAATAAATTTAAAAGCTGATAAGGATACATGGTTTGAAAAGTAAAAAAAAAATAGGCAATTTAACCAACTCGTAACCAATTAATAAATATTACTTATAGTTGAGAAAAAGTGTATATATATATATATATTTTTTTTTTTGTTTTACTGTGATGACAATATTTAGTTTGTTGCTAGTTTAGAATTGTTGAACAAACAGTTCTCTCTACTTGCACCCTAAGGCAGCTTTCTTTATCAGGTCTCAATCTGTTCAATCTGGGTGATACTTTTTTTTTATGATTATGTGATCTTGTCTCCCTCTATGTCTGATACATTTGTTGCAGTATCTCTCTCGTTCTGCAAATGTCCTTAAAGTGACATGACAATGTCTTAACACGTAACACACCCTTTGAAATGCTACTTGATGATTAGAAATGAGAGTAACAATCAAATGAGTGGGGAAAATAGAATAAAGAAAATCCCAACAATAGAGCTGAAAAGCACAACAACTCAGACATTTTTGACATGCTTCTCACAGCCTGTTCTGTATGCTGAGCATATTTGTGGGTCAGCTGCTAATTTAAGGCACTTAAGCATTGCAAAAATCTCCTGTTGCTGTGCAGAGATGTGTTTGATAAGTGTGTCGCGTTTTGGGTTAAACCAGTCTGACTCTGTGGATTAGCTGGCGTCACTCATGTTTTTCCAGTTTCACTACATCATAAGGCCTGCTGAACACGTGCATCGCCAGGGTTTCATTCAGTGCGTCTGAAGAGGGAAGACTTTCCCGCACGGAGTATATGTCATTTTATTCCAGTCTCTTCGCATTTTGCCTCCACTTACTGAAAACAAAGAGCCTCAGTCATACTTAAGTTTGAGTAGTCACCTTTCCAAGGGTTCTTACCACACCTTGTCATGGCAACGGTTGCTATGTTTTTCCCCTTCCTGTATGTTTTGCTAGCAAGTTCTGAGGAATGACCCGGAGTGAAAGGTATTTGTTTCGTGTTGTAAATGTGACGCCGGAGCACCGTGTGATCCTAGGGTGCAGGTCATATTCACATTCCGGATGAGGGTAATTGTTGAAAATGCGTGCAGACTCTCGATTCCTGTTAGAAGGCTTCTTTAAAGTCCTTTCCAGCCACAATGCTTTACTTGTTGCCCCAAGTCTCAAGCATGTGTGTAAACGTGTGCTTCGTGTTTAAACAGGATGTCATGCAAGTCTGACAGGATACACAATTAACTATACATGACTTGTTTTAAATAGCGTTTCGTGTACTCCCAACTTCTATTTAAACTTGCTACATTAATTGAATAATGTGAGCACGTTTGGTCAAAATGATATAACATCGAATTGAGATTAAACCGATGTCAATCCATGCAATTGGATCAACAATAAAACTCTCCACGCGGGACTGAACACAGAATTACTTGCAGTGGTGACTTTGAATTAAATTTCCTCATTATTGGATTCCTTCAGTTCAAACCTTCCCAGCATTTTTCTCACATTCAATACTGTTTTTAAAATGACTTGTTAATTTCTTTAATGCCGTTAATCTGTTTGAACTCCAAGTTTTTTTCTGAGCGTCGCACAGCGTGAGATTAGAGAGCAGTGTAAAGAAGGTCACTTGATGTTGTGTGGTTTGACTCAACCATGTGCTGCTGGGAAGATATTTGTTGTACAATGGGTTTGGCATGGACAACACTGCTTAAGCCCCAATTTTGCCAGATGCCAGGATCAACTTCTGAATTTCGGGTGTACACACACATTTCTATGTGTCCACATCTGTGTGTGTGTGTGCGCACTTTGTTGTGGATGGGTCTGTGGTCTACTGGGTCCCAGATGAAAAACAATTCTTGTGGTTGTTTTTATGGTGCTCTTGAGCCAGATTCAGTGTTTTCTTCCCCAAATGTGAAATTGTTAATCTCTGTTGTTCTCCTGAAGTTTAACCAAAGTTTTCCCTTTTTTGTCCCGTATTAGTTAGTTGCTGTGGAGAAATCTGGAGCTGACTAAAAACTTAGGGATGCATCGATCCGACTTTTATGGTCCCGAGACTGATATTTGGGCTTCGAGTATCGGTCAATACCAATCCGATACCAGTGTTTAAATATTAACTTTATTCCCTACCGTGAAATAAAACTGCTGGTTCTTTTAATGCTTTGTCAACAAAATGAAAATAATAAAAAGTTAAATTATGAACTTTGTTTCCCTAATAACCTGAAGAAAACATAGGCGGTCTGTTAAGTTGACATGTTGGTGACGTCGGCGCAAAACTATCCATTTAAAAAATGTCTATTTTTAAAAATATCTATACAGTATTGTGAATAAAAATATATAAAATAGCGATAAATCGTTATCGTTAATCAATATTTTATCACACCCCTACTAAATAATAAACACTTTTGTAGGATAAACAAGTCAAATAAAAGCATTGTAAATTAAAGAAGCACTCATAATATAATCATATGTAAGAACAACATGATGTAAAAAAAAACAACAACAAACTAGTCTGAATCTAATTCACGGTATGCGATATGCGATATCGGTATGCGAGTCTGTATGAGGAACGTGAGAGCACATTCGTTCATTATAGCCGTTTTAAATGGAATTTTAATACAAGAAACACTCAATAATTTCATTAGTTTTGACAGCTACTGCCAGAATTAACACACTAACGGGAACGTTTGTTGTTGTTGACTTTTATGCGGTCAACTGGAAGATTCTCTTGTCTCTACAGAACAGCAAAGTTAACTTTCTTTTTTGTTACTTCGATCTGCTCATATTCTTTGTCGTGATGCGTTCTTTAGATGCTTAAAAGAAGTTAGGGGTGTTGATTATTGTAGTGCGATTTCTCCTCCAAACAACACGGGATGTCAGTACAACTATAGCTTAAATAAACTGCTCGGATCTGAGCTTTATCACCGATACCAGATCCGACTTCGAGAGGCTAAGATGCTAATATCGGGTTGGTGCGTCTCTGCTAACAACAATCGGAGAATCGATAGGATAAGTTAAACTTTAATTAGTTAAATGTACATAACCTTCCATTTCTATGATTCAAATCATGATCAGTGGTCAGTTGAACGGAGAGATTTGGTCTTGACGTGATTGTGGATTTTCCTAAAATATGAATCTAAGTGGAACAGCCATATCATTTCTTGTGTCTATTCAGTGTTGAGTTTGGCTTCAAAGCTCACTGGAGATACTGTAGTGACAATCGTAACACAACTGAATGAGTGAATGTTTCCTCTTTAGCTACTGGCACTTATTGATATGTCTGCTCCTGATAAAGCTGTCAATAGACACAGCCTGCAGGGGTCTAGCTCATGTGATCCAGTAGACTTGCATGTGTTGTTCTGTCGAGATTCCACCTTGTCGCAAAAAATAGTCTATTTTTGTCATTTTCAGTTCAGCGCTTTGTTGAGCTTCACATTTATTTAATTCAACATGGATTTAGCAGATCTCCTCTTTATCCTCCGAAGTGTGCCCATTCATGTCAAGACTAGTTGATGGCAAATAGAAAATATCAGGGAGTAAACCACATTCACTAGTATACAGTCCTTTCTTTATTTGTTGTACTATGTATCTAGTTGCATGTCAACATACTACATGCATACTAGACATAGACTAGACAGACATACTACTTAATTTCCCGAAGGAGATCTCCAGAGGGATTAATAAAGTCTTATCTAATCTATATATTTGACTACATCTATGTATTTCGTAGCTAACTTATTATGTTAAAAACACTACTATTTTTACACCTTGCTGCCTTCATTCAAAGGAACATACGATTTAACTTGCATATCTAATTTTTATACTGTCTTGTTGATAGTTATGACCTGTGATATACTGTAATTAAAAAGGTGACCTTTGCTATTTTTTCCAATTTGTTTTTCTTGGACCTTTGTCCACAAGTCTCTCACAATGGATATTACATACGAATGTCAAGATTTGATCAGAGTCGTTGACAGATCATAGGCCGAGTTAAAGATGTTATATATTATATTATATTATATTTCTTAATATATTTGTTTTCCACTTTTGTAGTTTAAACCATTACACTACGAAAAATCACCAATAAAACAGATATAAGTGAAATGTAAAATGAACAACAAGCTGTGTCTGTGTAATGACTTGGTATGTTTGTGTAGTAGGTGTGGTGTTCACTGTTCACCATCAGAATTTTTTTTTAAAGATGGCAAGTCAGCACGTATGTTTTAAAAGAGTTGAGTCATATGTTCCCACCCTATACAGTATAAATATCTGTAGATTATTGTGCTAACACTGACTACTCTACCTTCAGTGTGCTGAGAAGCAGGAAGTGGTTGAATCGCTCCACACAAATGAGGGAAATGTTGGCTTTGTTAGCTAAAGTTGGAACCTGTCTCAAAACATGGTTTTCAACCACCCATGTTTTTTTTTACCACATATTTAAAATCCCCTCAGTTTCACTTAATCTTTGTTTCTGGGTTCTGAAACTTTTTTTTTCTTTCTAACGTGGCCATTTATGTCATCTGAGTGGCCAGTTTGAAATGAGATTTATGTAAGTAAGTAAGTAATTTTTATTTATATAGCGCTTTTCCAGACCAGGGTCACAAAGCGCTTAAACAATCAAAACAATATTCAGTAAAGTATATACTTTAAAGGTCAAGATAAAACTGAGAATTTGTTTGTTATTATTACATTTATATTTCACTGTGTAAAGGTGTTTGATCAGAATAATTATATGTCACTGGATTGTGTTGTTTGTTAACATGTTCTGCTACAAAACAATTGTGTGCTATAAGCGTTCTGACTTTTTTTCTTTTATATCTTTATAGCAAAACCATTTACTTCTAAAGTGAAGCAGATGCGCCTGCACAAAGAAGACTTTGAGATCTTAAAAGTGATCGGCAGAGGAGCTTTCGGCGAGGTAATTATCATTTTATTTTTTAAATATTGCCTTTGTTTTTACTTTCTTTCTGCTGTACATTAGTGCAGCTCCTGTTCAACACTGTTAAGTTGGAGATGCCAATACAGTGTGGCTAATATTAATATCTCCTGTCACTTTTCTAAAACTTGGATCAGAGACTTTAATCCGGGTATAAGAAACCACCAGCACAAGTTTATAGATAGATGGATAAACTTGTGTCTGTTTACGTAGCTGTTCCTTTATCTATGCCTGTAGGCAGCTTTTAATACTTCAGTGACTGGGTTTCAGGTAATGAAGTCACACCCAGAGAATGTTGAAGGGACAAGTATCGTGATTCGATGCCAAATCTTTTGCATAGTTAAAGAAAAAATCTCGTCTCTCCTGGTTTAGAGAATCCTACACTGCATAGAATTGTTTTGACGATCAGATTCATAACTATTAACTAACAAAGTAGCCACCATTTCAATTGAAAAAAAAAAGAAAAAAAAGGCCGCTGCACAAACAAGTCCGTAAATTCTTTTAGAAGAGATTTCACTTAAGTTCCAGGGTGATTGATGGAAAAATATTCTGACACACCTGCTAGCATGTTGCTACAGTGTCGGCACAAAGATGTACTCACTCGAGCTCCTACAAGGAGTGCTGGTATGTGCATGGGTGAGTCATGTGTTTCTCTGTGTGTGTGTGTTTTCAGGCTCGTGTTCAGAAATGTGGTGTGACCCATCAGTGTAGTTTTCCTTTTAGTCAGGCACCACAAACTTCCCAAAACCACACTCCTGGATACTTCAGTCTCCAAGAAAATGTCCATATACTTTTTTTGAAATTGCATTTATATAAAGGTCACCAATGTAATAAGGAACTTGTGCAACTTTTAAACTTTACAGAGGAATATAAAAACAGACTGTTGATTCACTGTGCTGACTCAAAATGAAAATGTAGAAGAATAGGTCTATTTCAGGCATTAAAAATAAGTAAAGGGAAGAAAAAACATGATTAATTTGGGGATAAAATGCATTAATATCATCAAAAACGCATTTTGATTCTGTGCTTCAAAATGTGTTTTTTGCTTCTGTAAAAACAGACTGTTAGTTAATTGTTTAGTTAAAGCTTTACATAACATACATAATGATATTGATTTGACTAAAATATACATAATGAAAATGTATACATGTAGAAAGGGAAGAATAAAGTTATTATCATTATCATCTTTAATCCATACAGAACTAGAATAAACACACAGCTCAACTAAATAAAAGACACCGACACTAAAATTAAAACTAGATTGTTAAAGATCTAATTAATGACTAAACTCTATCATGGTTATCATCTTCACTATCATCATCGTCAGTAGGGCACAGATGATCGTTTCTTTCTGTGGGCATTGCTATCATCAAAACAGGACGGTCCTTCAACTAACCAAAAATGGGCCAAGTGGGATCACTGATGGAATTGGTTTATGGGCTTCTCTCCAGCTGACTATCATAAATAAGAGCCATGCACCATCTGAAATCAAAAGAGCAGTCCACAGTCAAGTTGTTTTCTTATGTTTTTGTCAGCAGGTGGTTTTATCCACTGCGGTAGTAGGCTGCCGAAAATTTAAATGTGTATTCACAAAAACCCCCAGTTGACATGATTGGCTGTCGTGGAGCTTATATTTAGCCTGAATGCAGCTGGGGATGCTGCAGATATAGATATCATCGCAGGCACAAAGGGCGAGGTACAGAAAAAACAAAAACAATTATGCGTTGCCAGGAACAGTTAGCTCTCCCTGTCCTCCTCTCGCCCTCCTCCTCTATTCTGGTGAGGGATCACTGGGGGAAATCCAAACACTGCAGGAATGTTATCATTGTATTGCATTAGCAACATTCCCTAGCTCATTTAATAGACTACAGACCCCTCTGTTGCATGGGCGCCTGTTTGTTTCACTTTGTTTCGCTGCTCTTAGTCAGGAAGTGCACTTACAAATTCCTCGCTGTTTATAGAGAGTTTCTTTTTTTTCCATTTTAGTCGTCTTTAAAAGCTTCTGGAAATTTAAGGGAGTTCAATAGATCTGTTGATTTCCACAAATATAATAATGGGCCTTCAGGAAGCAAGGACTTAATATTACATGTGCTTTGAGTTTAAGCTCAGAGGCATTTGTTTATGCTCCTCATGCTGTTATTTTGGATTCCAGCACGGGCTAAATAATTGTGGTCTAGTTTTACCCTCTAAACGTGCTAAGAATTAAAGCAATTTGAGATTAGTTTGTGTGAATCTGGAAAGCCGAATACCATGTTTATAGAAATCCTGATGGCTTATGCGTGCTCTGGGATTTGAAAACATTTTTGCTTCCTGTGCGTCATTAAATCTCTATTTCTTCACCTTTTCATTATCACAGGGTATTACTGACTTAAGGCAGCCTTTTTATATCATCATATAACAAACTATTTCCAATGATTTGCATTGAAATGTCACTATTTATTTTGGTTTATTCGTTATTTATTATCTTTTATTTTAGTTTCTTATCTCTTAATACAAAATGTGACTTTTAATTGAGTGGTCAAGTGCTATGGCTGGCTTTTTAACAGCTCATTTAACAGCTCGTTCATTTTGATTATATGGTTAGAAATCATGTTCAGGTGCAAGTCTGGAAAGAATCAGACGGAAGGAAATAGACAAATGACATTTGTGCATCTTCCAGTTCAGAGTTTAGTCAGTTGAACCATTTCCATGTTTGACTTTTTATTCAAATCATTATTGTTTTAATTATACTTATATTTAATATGGCTACTTACTATTATCAACACTGGTATTTTCTAGTTAAGGGATGTGTTGTTGTTGTTTTGAAGTTGTTACAGTCTCTGCTAAAATGCCTGTCATTGTCCAAATCTCTAAAAAAGTCTGATCCCCACAGGTTGCAGTCGTGAAGGTGAAAAACACAGACAAGGTTTTTGCCATGAAGATCCTCAACAAGTGGGAGATGCTGAAGCGAGCTGAAGTGAGTGTTTCTCTTTTTGAAGATTGTTTGCTCAGTATTTAAAAGGCGAAGCTCCCTTTGCGACACGTCTACAAGTTAAAAATGTAGCTTTCATCAACACTTGCAGAACATGTTACTGTGTGAGCTGCTGGTGTGTGTTTTTCTCATCCACCTCTTCCCGACAGTCTGACATTCCTTCTGCTCCCCTGGGTCTTCAGTCATCACGCCTCATACGTCACAGCCATAACTGCTCAGTGCGTTTGCTTTAAGGCAAACAATGTAGATGCGCGCACAATTATAAGCAGAGATTATAATAGGAAATGTACTGTATTAGGAAAGATCTGGTCGTTCTATGTTTGTATGAGGATGTAATGTGTATTCATTGAAGATATTTAATAACAATACCAGTATTTATTAAGTTTATGAACATGTCTAACTTTTCTGTATTTCCACAGACGGCTTGTTTTAGGGAAGAGCGAGACGTGCTTGTGAATGGGGACAGTCAGTGGATCACCACCTTACACTATGCGTTCCAGGACGACAATAACCTGGTGAGATGGCTTCTAATTTCATCCATTCACATGGTTTCTGTGCTGTCCAGTGTCTCCAGCTGTCCGACTCTCAGCAGCTGCACTTTCACGAAATATGTCTGTCTATATTTAGCATACAGTAACACTTCTAGGGAGGAGGACATCATTTCAATCAGGTCGACGGAATTGTTGACGGATTTTTGAACGTCACACATCTGTGTTGAAAAATAGCAGGGCAATTATGAGACGGCTTGAGTTTTTAACCCTTCCATTCATTGGCTGCTGTAGAACATTGTTCTCTATTTAACCTCAGAGTTTGTCCGCTCTCTGTGACCCTGAGTTCAAATGCCGGGACTGCTTGTCATTCCATTTGCCACATTCTCAGAGCAAATGCGTTTTCTCTGGACACTCCTAGACGCTTTAAAAATACACCAATCTATTTCACCACTTTTTGGAAAACCCCTCCAAAAAAAAAGATCAAATTTAGAACATTCTATAATAATTATTTTCAAAATTCCCTCAAAGAGATTGTCTGCTGTGTTCACTCCAATGTTATTGGTCAGTGTCGCTTGTTAAAAGCTATTCTTTTCAGGCTGCTGGTAACATAAAAGAAGAACTTTTTAGCTTATTTTCCTTTTCTCTTCAGTACCTGGTCATGGACTACTACGTGGGTGGTGACCTGCTTACGCTGCTTAGTAAATTTGAGGATCGACTTCCAGAGGATATGGCCAAATTCTACCTAGCTGAAATGGTTCTGGCCATTGACTCCATTCACCAGCTCCACTACGTCCACAGGTGAGAAGCTGATTTTTTTTTTAATTGTCGTCCGCCCATTGTTTGCCATAATAACACCGGTCTTGCAGTGTTGGTAATAGTGTGCAGCACTAGCGTGTCAATTCAGGCTTGGCTTTAACTTGTAATACTGCTGACTCCAGTTTCTCACTTTTGTTTGTGTCTGTCTATCATCATTTAACATTCCCAGATGAAGTCAAGCTCAAGCTTGTTGGAATTACTTGGATACACCTTATTGCATTTCTGTGTTCAGACAGGCTTTTTGGCCATAGACAAAGACTGTGCTGAGGGCCATTGATATGAAGTTGTTTTTCTTTCGGAGGTGAAATAATCGAGCCTTGGGTGTGCATTGAAAACACAATTAGGGACAGAACCTGGTCGTAAAAACGCATTATTGTTTTTTGATTCATTTTCCTGTCAATCTCTGAAAGATCTACATGTTTAAGTGACAATCATAGAATAGAAATGCATACCAATAAATACATTCTTCAAGATTTGGATTAGAGGACACATTTTTTAACATTCAAATACTTTTTGAAATACTAGTTTTAAAAGTCCAGTTTTTAATCTCTTAAATTGAAGGGATTCAGAGACATTTCTCATGCTGTGGACATTTTTAAACTCCCGCTTCGCTTTTTGCGGAAATTTAAAAGGTTTAGAGGTAATTTGGGGAACGTATTTATTAACTGTGAAGAGAACCCTTGAATTATGGGGGAGTTAAAAGCCTTTGGGTTCAATTGGCAGGTAATTTATTTACTCATTATCGTCATCATTAACCTCGGTTGCATAACCACGCGTGATGCCTCACTGTTTAAATAAGTTTAGTTAATTTCTGTATTCAGTATTCTAATGTGAATAGCTAATGGCTACGATACATGTTCTACTGAATTGAAAGGTTGGGCTCGAATATATGGCCGTGGTTTTGTGGGTGTCATGAAGAGGAGGAAATCAAAGGAGGTGTTTTGGGAGTGTCCTTAGTGTTTTAACAGATTCAAAAGACTCTTTCAGGGTTGTATATCTAGATATATTTATATAAGTCATATGTTGGAGTCCACCACTAATTACATGCAGTTATCTGTGGGGGCCGTGGGAGACAGCGGCGGTGACGCTGGAGATGGAGATGTGGATGGAAATATGAGGGACAGGAAGGAGGGAACGGAGCAGCTTCCCCTTCCAGTCACCCTCCATCGCTCTGGACAGTAATAATTGGGTGCAACAGTGGTGAGGGTGTGGTGCCGATACACGTTCCTGCGACCCCACCCCCCCTGACTAGTCCTTTTGCTCTCAACCATCCACCGACACTCGTACGCAACAAGCCGCTGGAAGATTTGCTGGCTCGCTTTAAAGAGGGTGGAGACATCAAGGCAGATCCCTTGAGGAGGGCGTGTGCTGCTGACTGAGTCTGTCTGATGAGTGTCTGCATTAGTGTGTGTCAGGGTGTGTGTTCGTCTCAGAGTGGGTGTGAAGAGTCAGCTATTTCCCCCGGTTGTCAGTTTAAATAAAGACAATGAACTACGGGGACAAACGGGATGTTAATGTTCAAACACAATAAATGCTCAGCCATGTTGTTTTAGAAATAAAATACTCCCTATATTTGAGATTACAGGATAAACACTATTTTATTCTCCATCCTTGATTGTGTTTGAATGTAATGGTGACAAAGCCCTGTGTACAACTGTGTACAAATATCTATTTTTATATAGGGTTACTATATTTTAATTTTGCTATATCCCCATATAGTTTTGGTCTAACCAATATCTGTAACTCTTTTACGATCCTAGGCCAACAAATTATAGTCTGTGCTCGTAGACTGACGTAAGGTTCTGTCAAAACATTGACACATTGGCTCATTACACAAACACTTTCTTGTTGTTTAGACAAAATTCTAAATCCTCCTATTGTGTTTGTTTCTCACTCTATTTGCGGTGTATTTTTTTTTTTATACGTGTGTTGACAAGTTGTTGACCTTGCTTCCATAATGACACGTTTAAAACGTGCATTTACATTTTTGTTGACACTAATGAATTTAAAAAAGAATCCTGATGAAAGATGAAGAGCTCGGAGCCCCCGGAGGTCAACCCTTCTGTCCTCCCAGGAGGGTCTTGTGTGTGCTGGTCAGAGGAGTGATGTGAAAGGAGGCTCTAAGTGTGTGTATGGGTGGGGGGTGCGGGGGTTAATGTTCATTTATTCAATGGTCAGTGATCTGTGTGGCCTCCCAGAGGGGCCTGACAACTGTTTCAATAGGCCGACTCAGCATGGCCTTGTGCTCGGAGCAGCACATCTGTCCACCCTGAGACTCGGATTCTGCATGACTTGAAAGCAAGAATACTGCTTTAAAGGAGAGTACACATGTGTTTACAATCGTTCATTAATACGGAATATTTATCCCTTGCAAGGTTGTGTCAATCACAGTAAGTGTATTGATATGTTTTCATATTGATCCCTCCGTCTTTCATTATTGATCGGAGCCAGGTGTCTCTGCATGGCTGGATGATCTTTGAGAGAATTGGACTCCCTCTGTGTGACACACCTAATTAACCATCTTTCAGAGACAAGCGCTCAGCAGTCGTCTTTCCTGACTTGATGGATGGACGAGAGCGTGTCCATGTGCTTAAAATAAAAAAAGCCTTTGAAGTGTGGGGATGCGAATTTCATGTGATTCCGTCACGCACGGTTCAGTTGATCATTTAACAATTGCTTGGCACAAGTCATGTGGTCTACATTTGCAGCTGCAGGGCTTTTTTATGTGCTCCTGTGTATGTTGTGAGGTGGGAACCAGATGGCCCTCACAGATGGATGCTGTGGTCTTAAGAAGAGATTACCTCCCTCTATTCCAGTCTCTGTGCGGCTCTTAAAGACCGCAGGAGCCCTGTGACACAGTAGCCCAGTTAGCCCGTCTGACCAACCTGCCGTCAGTGCAGCATCAGTATCTGCAGTCGTCATGGTCATCTCAATATGTATTCCGTGCCGTCCTCTTTCTGGCCGAACAACATGAATCATTGTCGAATTGAACATGCAAACACGTGGACATGTGGTGTAGGTGAGAGGCAAGCATCGCTGAAGACCATCCTGACGGGTGTATTTTGAAGAGTTATGTAGGCAAGATGTATCATGAGCTATTTAAAACGGCGAGAGCTGAGGCGGAGGAAGAGTGTGTCGTGGGCAGACCAGGGCTTTGCTAAATACTAAGTGGTTTATCATTAGCAGCAGCAGTGCTGACCTTCTGGACCTTCACCATGCACTCTGTCTGAGATTCACACAGGAGTCATCTCAGGCTGATTTTTTTTTTTTTCGGAAATATTATTTTGTGTGGGGGAAACGAACACAACTTGACATCCCTGCTCTAAAATGTCAGCGAAAAATATTAAACACACTTTGGAAAACTATAAAACGTATATTAGAAAAGAGGAAAGTCTTCTTAATTTTGTAAAAGTTACCAAACCTCAATATAAATTACACTCTTTCAAGAAACATCTTAAGACGTTTTTATTCGTGCAGGCTTTTCCTTGATTTTCTGGAACTCCTGTGTTGTTCTCAGTGTTATCTTGACCTTTACAGTATATACTTTATTGAATATTGTTTTGATTGTTTAAGCGCTTTGTGACCCTGGTCTGGAAAAGCGCAATATAGATACAAATTACTTACTTACCATTAATGAAGTATGAAGTCCAATATTGTGATCTCAATCCTCTTAGTCTTTGAGGTTGGAGCCTCAGGCCGCCAGTGAAATGAGACTGTGGTTTATGTGTTTATACCTTGTTGTAAAATGCAAAGAGCAAACCAACCTGTACATTTAAGTATGTGCACACGTTATCGGGTGTCCGGGGATGCATGTGGAATCTGGAAGTCATTTGGGAGCTGTGGATGTATTTATAGACTAAGAAGTAACCTACAATGAAAACATGATTGTCTACGATGTCTAGGTTGAACTTGTCTTTCATGCGTCGCCACAACTCATATAAACACCTATTAAGTTAAATCCCTGGTTTTATAGATCTTAGATTAAACGGCATCTGTGAAGTGGAGGGATTGCCGGGACCTCCGCGGCTCCGACTTCACGAGATGGAGCTTTGAAGAGATCTGTCGCCGACTCATCAGAGAGCCAAAGTCAATTTACCTTAACTTTAAAAAGACGAAACAGTGGCTGGAGTTTGAGATGTAATCGTTTGTCTTTATTAGGAAGCAGCAAAGAATATTGACATTCCTTCTGCTTTTGTAATTGGCTGCCTTCTTCACAGACACTTGACATTTGTCGTCCTCCAACAGTAATTGGCTATATATTAGAAACCTACGTCGAAAACCCATCAATGTGAAATCAGAGGGTTCAAGAGATGCGCTTTAAAGTTTTACACTTTTAGTAGTTTGCGTGGATTTAAACTGGTTTTGAGAGTCATCGGCATCACATTGCTGGTAACCAGTTAATGTGCGAGTCATGGTCTACCTGATATGCAACTTGAAAGGTGAACTTTCGTCATGGCTTTTTTTTCTGTACAATGCAGGGCATACATAACCTACTATCTCCTCTATTGTGACATTGAGCGTGTAATTGCAGTCTCTTGACCGGTGTTGTTGCTAGCATTGTGTGTTTTATGTGCCTTTAACTGAACGCTAAAGAGTTTTTCATGTCCCCTCCAGACCATTTGTGTTCAGTTGGGTCACGGTTCAGTGTGTGGATAAGAGGCCACAGACACAGGGCTCCGCTCAGCTGCCCTCAGGGGGGAACCACTGATCTGGACAGAAGGCGACAGGGACTATATTTATCCATGTGGTGGAATACAGTGATATAGACATTTAAAACAATACTCAGCTTTTACATCTACTTTACAAAGTTATCTTGGGCCATTTAGAATTTTTATTTTTATTTTGATCAATGTAAATATGTCTCCAATAATAAGCGAAAAAGCATTCTTGATAAGTTCGTTCTGTTGGTGAGTTAAGATGAAGAGTTTTCCTTTGACACCTCTTAAAACGCCTCCGAATTGTTAAAATTGATTTATTGATACACTGATGCAATAATCCAGAACCAAAAACTTAACTAAAAAAAAAAACCTCAAACATTTTCAGTATTTATAATTAAGTTACTTCACATTGTGGTGTGAAGTTTATTTTAATGTCAAAATATTATTACTTAAACTAACTTAAAACAATGTTTCTTTCAAATATTGTTTTTTTTGTATTTTACATTTTGTAATGGAATAATGCACTTCATAACGGGGACAGCCGGCTGCATGAATTCTACTCGAAGTCCTGAAAATGGCTCCTGGAACCAAACTTTCAACTGATGCCTAAGAAATGCATGATATTTAAGGTCACAGGCTATTTCCAAACAATTATCTGCCCTGCAGAAATGGTTACTTGTTTTCATTGTAGCCTCACAGATACAAATCCCAGTGTTAAATCGGTTTCCAATTCTTCAGACTTTAATTTCTTATAGTTATACGTTTTCAATTATGAGGATAAAATATTATTAACCCATATAAAACATATTAACACAAGTGTGGAGTTTTCCTGATTTACTTAAAGCAGACTATGTGTCCCGGAAGTGTTTGATCTGGTGGTGAAAAGAGATATTGTGACAAATTTGTTGAATGAGATGATCAAGAGAGTAAAATTTTCTTCCTGTATGTAATTGAATGTAATGATAATTGAGCTGAACCTTTGTGTAAAAGTGGATCGTGGGGGACCCGTGTGAACTTTGGATGCGTTATTATTGTTTTGTTTGAAAGAATACATTTTCCATTATCTAATGTTTTTCTTTAAAAAATGCCAGCTCAATTAACTGCCCTAGACTTGGTTCCGTCCAATAATCTCTTTATCTGTCCGTCTTCTTGCAGGGATATTAAGCCAGACAATATTCTGTTGGATATGAACGGCCACATCCGTCTGGCTGACTTTGGCTCCTGTCTCAAACTCATGGAAGATGGAACGGTGAGTTTTTACAATGTTGAAGCTGATGGCTCTTCTGGTCCAAAGCAAACATACCAGAGCTTTACTGGCCTCATTGTCAACCCCACAGGGGTCTCCCAGGACGAGCTTGAGGTTCAGTTGCTTGGCTGAGCTCAAGCATTTTATGATTCAGACAATTCTTAAAGAGAGAAAAACAAGTTCCCCCTCATGTGTTGCATAAAGGGAGACTTTACTGAGTGAAGTGGATGATCAAAGAAGCCGAGCAGTTTATCAGTTTATTCTGAGAACAAATGACCTTTTGAAGAATCCACTTCCACGCCTGGTGAACATTTCTGTATACGTGGCCTCAGATGGGACGTCTAGATTGAAACCATAAATCAAAAACAGTCGCTTTATAGTGTAAAACTGTTTACAAACGAAGAAAGAATAAATCAAAGCTTTTTTTTTTGTCAGCATCCTGAACGTTTAAATTAAACATTGATGGCTCGGCTTTGACCTTTGTAATGTCCTTGGCTCTGTTTCGTCTTCTCATCAGGTCCAGTCTTCTGTGGCGGTGGGAACCCCAGATTATATCTCCCCTGAGATCCTCCAGGCTATGGAGGACGGGAAGGGAAAGTATGGACCTGAGTGCGACTGGTGGTCCCTCGGAGTCTGCATGTATGAAATGCTGTACGGAGAAACCCCCTTCTATGCAGAGTCCTTGGTGGAGACTTATGGAAAAATCATGAACCACAAGGTGAGATTTGAAGAATTATGTTCTGTATGTAAATGTTTCCTAAATGACAAATACTTAAAATTTAAATAAATGATTTCATCTTTAGTATTTAGACAAAAATGCCTGAATTTTCTGCTGTAATTCTAAACATGTCGATCAATAATGCGTTCTTGTCATACAGGAGCGCTTCCAGTTTCCGCAGCAGATCGCAGATGTTTCAGAGGATGCAAAAGATCTGATTCGGCGGCTCATTTGCAGTCGTGAGCACAGACTGGGACAGAACGGTATTGAGGACTACAAGGAGCATCCCTTCTTCACGGGTACACTAGCTTGTCACTGATCTTGTGCTGTGTTTTATGAACTTACTGTCCACCAACATAATCTTGACCTTGCTCTGATATCGAAACCTTCAGGCATTGATTGGGACAACATCCGCACATGTGAAGCCCCGTACATCCCAGAGGTCAGCAGTCCCACGGACACATCCAACTTTGACGTGGACGACGACTGTCTTAAGAATTCGGTAAGTTGGCCATGTTGCCATAATAACTTTATTAATGATGATTTGGTTTTCAATGAAAATAAAAAAACATATTTTGTCTTTTATTCCAGGAGACCATGCCTCCTCCCTCACACACAACCTTCTCTGGCCATCATCTGCCCTTTGTTGGCTTTACTTACACCAGTAAATGGTAATAAATATTGTTTTTTATCTGACCATGTTTTCTTTTTTAGAAGCAAACATTACAGTTACTCTTGGTTATCTCTACATAATCATTGTTTAAAGCCCTTCCCTGCTTTATTAGTTGTCCACCTATTTCTCTTGATTTCTCTTCATGCATTATACTTTTTCCTACTTCCATGACTCGTCCTAAACTACTCTATCTTTCTTAGCTGCATCCTGTCCTCCTTTAAACACCACAGTCAATAAAACATTTTTTATTTTAATTTCTATTGTCAATTATGTTTTCTGATCATCAAGTATTTCAACTGTTCTTTCTGCTGTGCAGCACTATATCCGACCGAGGTTGCCTGCGTCAGCTGGTGGTACAGCCGGGGAAGACGGGGAGTGATCAGGTGGACGTGGATGTCCAGCGTAGCCTCGAGGACAGTCTCGCCACAGAAGCATACGAAAGAAGAATCCGTCGTTTAGAGCAGGAAAAATTGGAGCTGAGTCGTAAACTTCAAGGTGAGCCGCCTCATGTTTAAACATGTCCTAAAAAATATAAATACTAATACAGTTAATTCTTCTTTTGGTTTTCCAACACGTTTGCTCCACTGATTACTAAAAACATTTTTCCTTCACAGAGTCCACGCAGACGGTTCAAGCTCTGCAGCACACGACAGGAGAAATTCCCATCAGCCCAAACAAAGAAGTGGAGATCAAAAGCCTCAAGAGCGAGATCGATATTCTCAAGAAGCAGATCGCTGGTCAGATTTCTTGATTTACTTCTTTAACCATTAAGATTCTGGGCTTTTCGAGTGCATTGTTTATTATAAGTTTTTAACCATTTCTTTCTTTTTTTCTCTATAAAAGAGTCCGGCCATCTGGAGAAAAAGCTTGAGGATGTCTCGCTGGCTCGCAGGGATATGGAGGACTCATCCAAAGTTATTAAAAATTTGGAGAAACAAATAAGGGGCCTTACACAGGACAGGGATGACTTGCAGAAGGTATTTGACTGGAATCTAACATGAGTATGTCTAGTTGTGTAAATGGAGCAATTGTTTTATCGCCACAAGAAGATCTTTTATTAGCCTATAGTGACCTAATTATCAGTTTGCTGCTGTAACTGGATTTTTTTTTCATTTTGTGCTTAGAACCTTGTGGATACCAGCGAAAGAATGAAGTCTCAAACGAAAGATATTAAGGAAGCACACAGTCAGAGGAAACTGGCAATGCAAGAGTTTTCCGAACTCAACGAGAGACTCACAGATCTCAGGTACCTTCATATAAGCGTGTCTTGAATCTACTTTTCTTATTGTTGCTTCCTGCGTCTTATTCACGTTGCGTGTTCGTTAAAGGTCGGCCAAGCAACGTCTGACCCGCCAGTTACGAGACAAGGAAGAGGAGGTGGAGACTCAATCCCAGAAGGTTGAAGCTTTACGCCTGGAGGTGCGCAAAGCAGAGAGGGCTAAGAAAGAGGTAGAGTAGACTCCCTGTGGTTGCTAGCACACTCCCATCTTCTCACTTGTTGCATAGATCCACATCTGCTGCTCTCTGCGTGTGTACATGCTTTCTCACCTTCTAGTAATATTGGAAATGAGAGGAGTCGCTGTGGTTGTATTGGTGAGTGTAGATCGTATTCTTGCTTAATATTTTGTTGGATGTGTTTACAGGTGGAGGCTCAGTCAGAGGAGCATGCAGCAGAAGCTCAGAAAGAGAGGAAACTGAGGGAACGCAACGAGCAGTACAGCAGACAGCTGGAGGAAGAGTTGGAGGGGCTGAAGGTTTGTGAAACTTTTCCGGGACGTGTTCACCTTTCACGTCCGACTTGACCCAAATGTGTTCTACACTCAGGTGAAGCAGGCAGGGTCCTTTATCACACCAGCTTCTTCAGACCAGTCCCAGGAAATGGGTCGCTTGCGCAGCGACCTGGAGAAGAAGACGGTCCTGTTCGAGGAGGAGCTGGCCCATAGAGATGCCCAGCACAGCACTGAGCTGAAGACTTTACGCAAAGAGCTGCGTGATGCCGAGAGTCAGCACCTTGCCCTGCAGAAAGAAATCCTGGTCCTCAAAGACAAACTGGAGAAGACCAGAAGAGAAAGGTTCGTCCTCAGCTTTGCTTCAGCGCCTTTTTTGTTGCTGTATTTAGTAGGATCTTCTTGGTGATCTGCAGTCTGAATGTCTTGCACATTTCTTGTCTTTTCCAGTGAGGATTGCATGAGGTAATCATAGAAAAGTCCCTTTTTGTGGTCTCTTGTGATAAATAGTTCCCCCCTATACAGATGCAAAGAGTAGACCTTGACGTGTCTAATCATGTTTAGTGTTTGGATTGATTCGTGCATTGATTTGTTGTGCTGTAGGTGAAGTTTAAACCGGGCATAAATATTGATGAGAATTATCAGTGTTTAATGTCAAACAGAGTGAAACTCAAAAATCAAGGCATCAACTTTGACAACAAGTTATTTTAGTCCTTTTCATGCATTTCCCAAAACATTAAGATTGTAATTTACCAGAATTAAAAATATATACAATGTGTTTTTTGTGGATGATTTGAGTAAAAGTGAATATGAAGATTATTTCTGGTTCAAAAAACAAGTGCAATCAAAAAACGTTTGACATGGTCAAAGCTCTCACATTGTTTAATATCAATGTATTTATTGTTGCATGTTTTCCTTCAGCCAAAGTGAACGAGAAGAGTTTGAGACGGAGTCCAAACAGAAGTACGAGAGGGAGAGAGTGATGCTCACTGACGATAACAAGAAGTTGTCTAGTGAGCTCGATAAGGTAAGATTTATCATTACCATGCATGTGTGAAACCCCACAAAAGTCCCGAATTATCCACACTCTTCACGATGTGTAACTTGGAAACATACACAAAAAACCCCCACAATTCCCTATCCCCAGTTAACCTGAAGGCTGACCCAAACTCTTTCATTACATTGCTTCTTATGACCCCTCATTCTAGACAAAGCCAAAAAAGTTCAGTTTCCCTCATAAAAACACTCTGTAGCCTCCAACAAAGTTGGATGAAAGGCGCCTGGATTATGCTTTGTTGACTTTGGAAGAGGCTTCAGCTGGTTCAAAAAAAAAGTTAGAATCAACATTTCAAGTGAGGGAGTCATTGACATATGGAATTTAAGTTGTTCTCTGTTGTTATTACAGGCTGCAGCTAATACAACATTGAAAGACCTTCTTACTGAATCAGTTGATTCACTCACTTAAAAAAATACTTTTTAAAATGCTGAGCTGTCTGATGTTGATCGGTGAAGATATTTAAAGAGGTTTTTATGTTTAATTTAAATTATTAATGACAGCAAAAAAATGCCTCGGATTAATCCGTATTTTTCAACAAATCAAATGGTCATGTTTTTCAAATCAGATTTGAGCACAAAGTGTGCGGAAATTAGTTTGTAAATGAGCTCAGGGTCAGTCGCGATAAATGATTTTGGTTAACAATAATTGATCCTAAAAGGAATATGTCAACTAGACAGTCTTGTCTTTCAAGGGCTCTTTAAAAACCAATATGTCAAGAGTAACTTAACATTTTTTATTAGACAGTTTTTCACTCAATTTTTATCTTCTGTTTTTTTTTATCTCCATTAGCTCTAAATGTGTGTGACTTTCACTACTGACAAATCAGGTGTGAAAGGGCAAACAATGAGGCAGTTTAAGAATAAAGGATGATGATGAAGTTAAAAACTATTAAAAATGTTACATTTTTTTAATATTATGCAGCATAAAAACATTGTTTTTGGCTCCACCAAATATATTTTTAGAATGAATGGTAGCCTTGAGGACTGTCTCACAGCTGACCTTGGCTTTCTCATGAATAAATGATTTTATTATTTCTTCCACCAGATGACGAGCATGTTTGAGAAGTTGAGCAGCTCCAACCGGCAGCTGGAGGATGAAATGAGAGAGCTGGCTGACAAAAAGGAGAGTGTGGCTCACTGGGAGGCGCAGATCACAGAAATCATCCAATGGTGAGATTCATACACGGAAGTATTCTTTCCAATTCAGTCACTTTCAGTTGTCACCGGCGTGAGACCAGCCCTGACAGATGGATATATTTACTTTTTTCCTGACACAGTTATGTGTAGCGGCGTATTGAGTTCCTGCGCTGTCTAAGTGCTGCGTTTTTAACATACCTCAGGAGATCTTTGTGCTACTTGACCCTCCCTTCCGCTCAGATCGCTTCCCACTGCAGCTGACACCTCACCAGCTGCCCGGCTTCCCTCTGTCGGACAAGCCTGCAATCTTCACATAGCACACATGCACACACACATACACTTGGACCCTCAAGACACACAACTTTACACACATTCCAAACACTAACTTTTTAGGTTTGAATCCTTTGACAATCAAGTGGGATTACTGCCTCCTGGTGGCTGAGTTATGAAACTGTTTTCCTGTTACTGCGAGAATATGCATAACATAAGGCATAGGTAGCAGTTTCAACAATATAAAACGATTTAAAACGTTTATGCTTATGTCAGTTGAGTTTGGTAAGTTGATTGACTTATAACTGATATTTTTCAATACTCATTATTTACAGTAAATGTATTATTATGGTTACAATCATTTACTATTTCTAAATAAATGTAGAATAAGATTGTTTTTCGGGATCAGAGATGAACTGCAAAACACTTTTTACATTAAATTGTCTTTTAATTGCCACACCGAAATTTTAGCAAAATGATAGTTACTGACCCTTTTTCTCCTATTTGAAATAATATAACCAAAATGTTTCATATGTATTATATTATTTAAAACTATTATTCTACTAATATATTAAAATATATATATTTATTTCAAGATGTTTAGTGTCTGCAAATGCTGAGGACAGAGTAGGCACCAAGTTAGTGCGTCTGTCCTTTTCCAGATCAACAAACATGGTCGTCTGAGAGAAGTTCGCTTTTATCTCGTAGATCCTTTTGACTTTGTGTGAATGTTTTTGCATGTTTGTGCTAAATAATCAAAGTTTACTTATGGAGAAACTTTCCATAAATTCTCATTCGTGCTCTGAGGTGAGTTCCATGTTGGCTGTATTTGTTCATGGTGGTTGTTTTGTTACAAAAGTATTTGAAGTTTCCTAGTTTTCACGACAGTTCAAACAAGTGTGTTCATGTCGGTTTGCTCAAGGGTGAGTGATGAGAAGGATGCTCGAGGCTACCTGCAGGCTCTCGCAACCAAGATGACGGAGGAACTGGAGGGACTGAGGAACACAAGCCTGGGAGCCCGAGCCACGGTAACCCAGTCCCACAGAACTCTTTATTTGGTCCGGTGAATAAAAAAAAAGCTCACAAATGTCATCACTCCGTGCAGGACATGCCGTGGAAGATGCGGCGCTTCGCCAAGTTAGACATGTCGGCTCGGTTGGAGCTTCAGTCGGCCCTGGACGCTGAGATCAGGGCCAAGCAGAGCATTCAGGATGAACTGAACAAAGTCAAGGCCGACAACATCTCCACGGAATGGTATTGATAATAACATGCTGGTTTTTTTAAACAGACTTTTAAATGATTTCCATTGATTCTCTTTGACAGCAAAATGCAGGAAGTGGAGGTTAAAAACCAGGAACTCCTCGCTGAGATCGACAGGCTGAAAAAGGAGACGGAGGAGATGAAACTCCGCAGAGGTACAGAAAAAATGACACTTTCAAAAACACTGCTGACCATTTGTAAATAATGAAATTGGGAAGATTCCACATTTGTGTTTAAGAAGATCCACAACAAGATGTTTCATAACATGTTTCCCAAAATAATAAATATCAATCATCTATTAAATAAAGACACAAAATACACTGAGCATTATTGCTGCTACTACTCTGAGATTATATAGTTGGATAAATACTCCTCAAGGAGGTGAATAAAAATGAGGCAAAGCTGCAGCATGAGTGTGCGTCAGTACCCATGTTTTCACAATTGTGGATCATGCCTCATTGCTCTCAAGGTCATGTGAAACACAGGAGTGGTCCTGTGACTAATTTTTGTGTAATCACCCTTTGATGTTTGAGTAATTCCTGACCACAATTGTTTTTTTTTTCTTTTTCTTTTTTGCTTCTGTGTCCAAAGGTGTCAAGCACCAGGATTCCCAGAATTCCTTCCTGGCTTTTCTCAATGCGCCTACCTCAGCACTTGACCAGTTTGATGTAAGTAGTTCTCGGCTCTCCTGCAAAAACACATTTTTCTGTCACTGAGGCCGACGAGATTTTTACTGCCTGATGCTTCAGCGACACACGTGAAGCAGAAGATACTGCCGACTAACATCGAGTTAAGATCTATCGCTTGAGCTTCTCCATGAATTTTGTCTCTCTTTGGACTTGTCCAATTCCCTCATGGTCTTTTCAATGACATGTGTAATACAGTAATACGTTCTTGGTTTATGAGGGTCATACATTTAAGAAACGCAGAAAAATAATACATTTCTTTAACGTTTTGTGTGTCTGACTGTGTTGTCATTTGCATCAGCGTGGCAGTCACCACACAGCAACATGTCTATTTAATTCATTTTTGTTGTTTTGATTTGACTTTCTCTGTTTCTTTTCTTATTTTTCTTTTGTTTTTTTGCATTATCTCTTTTTGGTTATCACTTTGCTCTACTCTCGGCTTCATCAGGATTCTTATTCTTCCTCCTCATCCTCTTTAATTGAGTTTTGGGAAGACGTAAGTTCCTCAGAGTAGGCCAGAAACGTGTGTTTGTGTAATACAGAAGGGTTGATAGCGCTGTAGATGCAGATAGTTTAGATGTGTGTTTGAGGCTTAGCTCTAATGCTTATGTTCTACTTTTCATTTTAATTCAACAAATGAAACTGAATTTATTTGAAGAATTCAGGTTGACCCAATTCCATTTTGTGCTCCTAAATCAAGTTACCTTGTAGTAACACGTTAGCTATGTGAATGGCTTTTGGCTTAATAGAGCTAAATCTATTTTCCTGCCAAAAAAGCAACCCTGAGTGGTTCCTGTGCTCTTTCCTCTCCTACCTTTTCATCACTTTGTGTTTCTCCATGTCAGCCATTCCTTTTCACACTCTGTCCTTCACCTCCGTGTCCGTGTCGTACACACAGTAGATCTCTGTGATGAAAGTTTGTTTAACTGTGTCTCTACTGCGGCTCCTAACCTCTCATCTGTCTCTGCCACTCTGCCTCTCTTTCCTGACACTGAAGCGCTCGCCATCCGTCGGGCCGGGTAGCAAAGGCAGACGTGTAAGCACCATCACTGCGCTGTGTGAACGCTCTCACCGAGTCTTTGTAAATGTGACGTCTAGTCTTTCTCCCTTTTTGATGCTGCAAATTGTGTGCGTCTGCGTGTCGTTTTTTTTTTTTTTTCCAGTGAGCTTGTGGCTGCATGGTGGCAGGAATTTGCAGAGCAGCATATTTATTTGTGGGTGTTTAATCAAAGACACCCCCAAATACTTTTCTGGGTTGTGATGTTTCTGAGTTTGTGTTTTGTGAATTCCTTTTTCGCTAGCTAAGCTAATGAGGTGACTGACATTGCATGTTTTTTTTGTTTTTTTTTAATGTATGGGTTTGCATTCAGGCTGGGCGGTATGAGTTAGCATTTTTACCGCAGACCTGGTTGTGTTGCCCTGTGACTGCAACTACCCACCGCACATGACACTGATGGCAAACAGTAGTGTAGTCGGAACAATACTATCTTTGATGGCTCCAATTTAGTATTTTACTTAGCATATCCTTCTTTTTTTGAAAAGTATACTATTCAAAATGTGATTTTGTTTTATTTATTCTTCACATTATCTTGTTTAAAAAAAAAATAGAATCAAATCTACTTAATGATTGTCATTGAAGGTATTGGGGGGGCAGGAGGTTTACAGATTGTGTCTTAGTACTTCAGTTATGCAACTTTCCAACACTGTTTGAATTCAAAACTATTTGTTTAAAGTTGTTGCTGCTGATAAAGTGTTGGAAGCAAGTCAATATTTGACGTTCTAGTAACAACCAAAGTTTATTTATTTATTTATTGCCAATAAGTTGCCATTAGTCTCCTTGAACCTGTCCTTCGATTATAAAACTTCCAGTACAGTAGAACTAAAAAATCTTGTGAATGCGCTTAAACTCAACGTTTAGTTGGAACATTAGCAACAATAACTCTTCTGATACCGTCCAGCTCTGGTTTGCACACAATAGTGAATCTGAACTTTGACTCCAGATGGATGGATGGATGGATGTTGTGGGACTTTGCTCTGCATGCGCATTCACCAATTACAACTTTGTCCAAACTTCTACTCTACTCACGCTTCTGTCTTTCTCACCCAACTGACTCTCTGGTTGTCTCACGGCGCAGCTTTATTCCTCTCACCAGGTGGAGTCCTTAGATAACTTCACCCCTTCCAACACCCCGTCCCGGGAAGACGACCCCAAGTTCCACCTCAAGTCTCGGTCACGGTCGCCCTCAATGGCCAGTGACATGGAGCCCATAGAGGTAACGGAGCACCCGCTAAGTTGCATTCACCAATAATCTTTTTTTAACTTGATTTACTTTTCAAGTTTTACAAAAATCAATACTATAAAGAAAATAAAAAAACATTAAAAAATATTTATTAAGAAAAATATGTTGCATCTTAAAAATATAATCAAAGTTGTGTATGATACAGTTATATGCTGTAAATGATAACATTTGGTGTAATGATCTTCATTAACCATCTGACATCAAAACAATAAACACACTTACTGTTTCCTACTTCACTCAAGTCTTTTTATGGTTGTAGCTCTCTTTCTTTAATACTTATTATGACTTGTCTAACAGTGTTTGCTTCGTGTCTCACTTGTCTCAGTTTCTATCTCACTATTTTGACATTTTTATCATTTACCCGTTTCTCCTTTACACAAAGTAAACTAAAGCCTCACAGAAAACATTTCGACCTTGATAATGTCATTTTTGATTTTACTAGTTGGGAAGATTTTACAGAATGTTAGCAACTTAACTGGAAAAGATGTCATTTAAGGGGTTATTAAGCCCGACCAGGAGATTAATGAATGTGTGGCATGAACAAGCTATTTGTGTTTTGGGCAGGACTTCCTGTTAGACTCGAGTGCAGTCATGTGGAGCAAATGCTCATTAACTCCCCATGTACACCCAAGTTACCAAAAAGGCAAAGAAAAGATGATTAAAAAGAACCTTTTTTTTTTTTACAAATGCCTTTGAAGCATTACGAGAGTCTTGGTGTCACATGAGCATCAAACTGCTTCAGTGCAGGGGGTGAGAGACAGTTTTTAACCTAATGGAAGATAATAAAAAAAGAAACTGACACAACAAGAGTCTTGATCTTGTTATATAAATACATATAAACAAAGAAAATGGACAACGGGAAAGTGAAGGGAAAATTGACTAATTTGTGCTACACTATTCTGACACTAGGGGGTGGCAGAAACACTTTTGAAAATACTACAGACTGGGCCTTTATAAGTTTTATTTTTTTTCGCCAGTTAATGGATCATCCCCGATCAGTTCAGACCCCAACAATGCGATCCGGAGGCTATGGCAGCATTGGCCGCTCCTCACCTAAGGTAGGAACGTGTTTTCTGAGTAACGGTTGTTCCTTTTGTAATGGCGGAAAAAATTGGGATCATCCTGAAAGTCTATTTCCTCCCCGCAGCCCAAAGCTCATCAGTTTGTCGTCAAGTCTTTTCTAACACCCACCAAGTGTAACCAGTGCACCTCACTCATGGTGGGACTCATACGCCAGGGCTGCACCTGTGAAGGTAACCACGACAACCAGCTGTAATATTAATTTTGAATATGTTGTAATGTGTTTAGTGTCTTTTATTGCTGTGGTGCCAATATTAAAACAATCAGCATTATTTAATCATGCTTGTGTCCTTGTTTAGTGTGCAACTTTTCCTGCCACGTCACCTGTGCAGACAAGGCTCCGTCTGTATGTCCAGTCCCGCAGGATCAGACCAAGGGCCCTCTGGGTATCGACCCTCAGAGGGGGATCGGCACTGCCTATGAGGGGCACGTCAGGGTAAGAGTGCCAGTTAGGTTGTGTTTAAAGTTCACTATAGTTTGAGTAAATGACTAATTCAGTATGAGATGTATTATTTTGAAAGAAAGGTGGTATTATTTTATATTTATATTCCCTCAATTGTAAGTTAAAAACAGATTTTTTTCTTGTTAAGACACAAAGAACAAAGTGTTAAGCAATAAGTGAGTGATTGACGTACGCGTGGAAGAGCGCAATGGAAAGAACGCTAACAGACTTTGTTTATGTGGTAACCAAGCAAACATGTTCTACCAAGAAGCTGGTGTTTGATGTGTCCTGAAATAACCTCAGCAGCTGATGCTCCAGCACACAAGAACGTCCATGTTCCTCATCAGCTCTTTGTGTTGTAGGTCCCGAAACCAACCGGGGTGAAGAAAGGCTGGCAGAGAGCTTTGGCCGTCGTCTGCGACTTCAAACTCTTCCTGTATGAGCTCGGGGAAGGAAAGGCATCACCGCCGAGCGTCGTAGTGAGTCAAGTCATAGATATGAGGTAAGAAAACCACAAGTATGAGAAAGACCGGAGCTTGAATCACTGTAAAACCACCGGCTGGAAGGAAAATCTTTTGTTTCCAGCTCCCCATATTTCCTTTGATTGAACCAGAGTTAAAGTCACACCCTTGAGGTCATTTTCTTTGAAATAAGTGGCTGCTGTATATTTCACACGTTTCTTCTTGTGATTGATCTTTCAAAAATGTCCTCCCTCCATGAGTTATCATTTCCAGAGAGAGTAAGCGCTCCCTGTTTGTGGAGGTTCCCCCACGTCGTTGTTGAGATTCAGACCTTTAATCCGCCAGAAAGAGTCTGTGGACCTCGTAGACGTCGAACTTGAACCACATAACACGTTGTTTCTTAATCCAGGGACGAGGAATTTTCCGTCAGCTCCGTTCTGGCTTCTGATGTGATCCACGCCAACCGCAAAGACATCCCCTGCATATTCAGAGTAAGCTCTTCTGTTTCATTTCAAACCAGCCATTGTTAGAAAAAACACAGCTGTGTCCATCAGATACTTCAACTACCTCGACCCAGACTACATACAGCCGGTGCTTCTTTTCCCAGAACTACTTAACTCTTGTTAATAAGAAGACTACGATAATCTCTATACCATAATCTATAACTAAATATTTGGAACAAGTATCTGTTCCCATTTGTCTCGCTGTCGACCTGGATATTTTTTGAGGCTATGAAGTTACTTTGATCAATCGGTTGTTATCGTATTGTTCTACTTGTAAACAGTAATTGGTGCAAAATGAAAGTTGATATTAAAATGTATTTTTTTTTTTTTAGGTAAATAGGAATTTATAACTGACCAACTGCTAGATGAATATACTATTTTACAGAATCAACAGAAATAATTAGAAAAATATATATTTATATTTTCCCCATGTTTAAAATTCAGTGTAGGTGATGTTCTTGCCTCTAGACAGCCATTTTAGACCGCCTAGGATCATCTTTAATGGCCTCATTGTCTTTTGTTGCTTTTTAGTGTGACTCTTAGGTATGTGACAAAATATCTATACACCTAAAAATTGCGATATTTTCTTCACAATACCGTGTTGATATTCAACGCGATTGATCGATATTTAAAACAATATAGATGTATTTTGGCTTTTAAATCCTATTTTATTTGAAAGGATTTCATTGTACTTTTTAACCCAAATATATTATATAATATATTGTATCTTGATACTTATCTTATCTCCAGATTCTTGCCAACTACATACCTGAAGTGACTCATAATAACCTCCTCATGTGTGATGATAACAATTTCAACCAAAATTATAATCAAGTTTGATGTCGACCTACTGAGACCACGTCGTGCTAACAATCGCTCCTTCTCTCCGTAAAAAGGTGACTGCCTCCCAGCTCTCCCCCTCCAGCAGCAACAAGACCTCCATCCTCATCCTGGCCGACAGCGACCAGGAGAGGAACAAGTGGGTGGGTCTGCTCAACGAGCTCCACCGCATCCTCAAGAAGAACAAGCTGAAGGATCGATTCGTCTTCGTTCCCAAAGAAGCCTACGACAGCACACTGCCGCTCATCAAGACCACGCAGTCCGCCGGCATCATCGGTGAGAGACTCGCCGTACAGAACTAGTGAGATGACCGGCTAACCAAATTAAAACATTTAAAATGTCTTCCCTCAGACCACGAGCGGGTCGCCCTGGGCAACGAGGAAGGTCTCTATGTGGTCCATGTCACCAAAGATGGTACCTACAGTCCAGTTCAATCTTGTTCGGCTGTTTTTCTCCAAACTCACTGTTTCGTCGCCCCCTCCTCAGAAATCATCCGGGTCGGCGACAACAAGAAGGTGCATCACATCGACTTGATCTCCCAGGAGCAGCTGCTGGCCGTCATCTCGGGCAGGAACCGCAACGTCCGTCTGTACCCCACCCAGGCCCTGGACGGCCGAGAGATCGACTGTTTAAAAGTGTCCGAAACCAAGGGCTGTCAGACTCTGGTCTCGGGACCGGTCCGAAACGGCTCGCTCACGTGTCTCTGCGTCGCCATGAAGAAACAGATTATTTGTTTTGAGGTCAGTTTCAAGATGATGCGTTTACTAGCACAGTCCAGCAGGTGTCGCTTTTATTCACCTTCTTCTTTGAACAGGTGAATAAAAGTAAGAGCCGTCACCGTCGGCTCCGGGAGATCCAGGCCCCGGGAACGGTCCAGTGGATGGGTCTGCTTAATGAGCGCCTCTATGTGGGCTATCAATGTGGCTTCACCCGCTACAGGTACACTTTTGTTTGACTTCTTTCATCCTTGAGTCATTTCTTACCTGGCCGAACAGATGGAAAATAAATTCTAAAATGTTTATTGTATTGATCGTTTTGATTTGTAAAAAGATTAGATTATCTCTGAACTAACATTAGTGACAATAGTTTAATTGAAAGAGAAATATTTGCAAACATCTGTACATTAATTTTAAATTTAAAAAAAACTTTTTTTTACCACAGACTTAATTGAAATATAAACCATAAAAGAACCATGAAAAAAAATATATATGATTTGATATCTGTAGGTGGGTTTAGGGATATTATAATGCTCTGCGTCTGTGCTTTGAGATAACTCTGCAGCTGTAAGTCCATGTAATGTAATGAACTAATTGTCTATATCGGGCATTAATCTAAAGACTGTTTTTTCAGTGTCCATGGCGACGTGTCTCCAGTCAGTCTGCTACACCAGGACGACCACACGCTGGCCTTCATCCACCAGAATAACCTGGACGCCCTCTGTGCCGTGGAGATCTCCAGCAAGGAGCTGCTGCTCTGCTTCAGTCTGATCGGGGTCTACGTCGACTCTCAGGGCCGCCGGTCCCGGCAGCAGGAGCTCATGTGGCCCGCTACGCCCAACGCCGCCTGTAAGACGTCTTGTCCCCTACGTTCAAGGTTGATGAAGAATGAAGAGATGCAGACTGTAAACTCTGTTTTGTACGTCAGGCTACAACGCCCCCTACCTGTCGGTGTACAGCGAGAACGCAGTCGATGTGTTTGACGTCAACACTATGGAGTGGATCCAAACCATTCCTCTGAAAAAGGTTTGTCTTTGTAATCTCTGGCTCCCTCTAGTGGACATGTGAAGTGTGGCTGAATTATTATTGTCGTATGTCAACAGATGCGTCCACTGAACGTCGACGGCTCGCTGAACCTTCTGGGTCTGGAAACCGTGCGACTGATCTACTTCAGAAACAAGATGGCGGGTAAGACTCGTTGGTTTTTGATCATTTTAAGATTCAGAGCCGCGAGCGAGTCGGTGGATCCGTGTGACGGATCCTCGTGACTCCTGCATCCTGGCGTGTAAATATTCAACGGTTGGCGACGACTGACGCGACCCGCGGCTGTGTTGTGATCTCGCAGAGGGTGATGAGCTGGTCGTCCCGGAGACGTCAGACAACAGCAGGAAGCAGATGGTGCGCAACATTAACAACAAGAGACGCTTCTCCTTCAGAGTTCCAGAAGAGGAGCGACTGCAGCAGAGGAGGTACTGTTGTACTCGAGTGCACCTCCCTCACTTCATACACCAGCAGGTGTTCAACACTCAAGTCTGCGTGACTCCTCGTATCAATATGATGCTAACCGCACGAGCAGCCAAACAGAGTTAACCTGCACAAGTGTCAAGAGTTACAGACTTCTGAGTAAATGAACAGAACTCGACGATCTTCATCCGAACCATAGTTCTACACAGGGCTGAGTTTTATGAGAGGGATCAGGACAGGGGGCAGTGATTGAGTTTCATATGAAAGTATTTCAGTGTCATTTTAATATAGAATGGTAGGATTTTAACATTTCAAATGTTGAAACTTTGAATTTTCTTTATTGAAATGTTGTTGTTTTCTTTGCATTTAAATTGTTTTTAATAATTGAATTCCAAATCTTTTTAAAATTAATAGAGTTTGACATTTAATTTCCAATAATACGAAAGCAAAACTTAATTTAATGTTTTTTCTTCATAGCATTTTTGAATTCAATTAAAATGTTGGTATAACAGTGGCACTGGGCAATACCATACTATTACTTAATCAAACTTTTAGCCAATTATGTTTTCACTATTATTTATTATGTTATTATTATTAACATTTTTACTTACAGAGTTTTCAAAGTATTGAATTAGATGTCAAATGTTAAATTTTTGATTTATTCTAATGAGAATTTCGTTTTCAATTGTTAGTTTTTTTTAATATTCAATTTAATTCACTTTAAAAATAAATATTTTCAATCATTTATATTTCATAGAAACGACAAATTCACACTTTCAATATAGAAATATTTCAATGTAATTATATTTTATAACAGATTAAACGCTTAAAACGTAAAATCTTTGTATTCAAATGTTTTTGTTTCAGCCTTTTTAAATGTTAAATTTAAGCCAATATCCAATACTCTGATAGAACTGATGTACTTTTTTCAGTTGTACTTCTATTATAAAGTTCAAAATGGTTTGTCTCTGCAGAGAAATGCTGCGAGATCCAGAAATGCGGAACAAGTTGATCTCCAACCCGACCAACTTCAACCACATCGCTCACATGGGACCAGGAGACGGGATCCAGATCCTCAAAGACCTCCCCATGGTGAGTCAGCCTCCCACCCCCAGTGCATGTTTGTACTGTGTGTGCTGAAGCCAGACTGTTCATGTTCAGGAGAACCGCGCAGGCTTCAGCGGCTCCGTCAGCATCCCCTCCATCACTAAGAACCGGGGCGAGCCGGGTCGCTCCATGAGCGCCAGCAGTGGACTGGGCATCCGTACAGGTACCAGTCGCCGTGTAGTCGTCGTCGTCATCCACGTCGCTGACCTCTCCTCCCTCGCAGGCTCCTCCTCTCAGAACGGCAGCGCCCTCCGCAGGGAGCTGTCGGGCGGCAGCTACGGATCCAAGCGCCAAACCATGACCTCGCCCTCCGAGAGCTCCTTGTCCTCCGGCGGCGGCATGGACTGCGGCGACGCTCCGCTGTCCCAGTTCGACAGAGAGGTGAGTCCATCGCCCGATAGAACCGCATCTCAAGTCAAACCAGACACCACCAAACCGAGACCCGACGGAACATTGAACCCTAGAACCCGTCTGTGTGTGTCGGTAGTCACCCCCATCAGCCACCTACACCCGACCTCCGCGCGCAGGTCGCTCACCTCATCCCACCGGTCCGACCCCGCTAGCCCAGTGATGTCATAGCAGCGCACGACTTTAGCGGTTAGCTTTTAGCCCAAAAAAAAAAAAAATGGCCGTGGTAGTTTTGTTGAGCAACTCAGGACCCTTCAGCTCCACCCCGAAACCCCTTCATCCTTCCTCTGGCTCCTCATCCTCGCCCACGAGTCCAGACCTGGTCCACTCCATTGCGCTCCATTTGGCCCCCCCACCCCATGTCTCCCGACCTCCCCCCTCCCTCCACTCGGCATGTTGTCTGTGGCGCTGAGTGTGAACTCTCCTCTGCAGTGGCAGGCCGTCTCGCCATCGGAGAAGACCCCCGATCTGAAAAGGGCTTTAAGGACCCTGCTTAGTAAGATGAAGGTAAACGGCTACGACACACAAGAGACCCGTCAATGTTGACATGTTTGTTTACACACGCCGCTACGACACGCACGCAAAAATAAAGCCCCCCCGTCCCCCCGCCACCCCACTACCGTCGACGAGGACTCGATCCAGATTTGAGTTGTGAAGGCCCCCCGCCCCACAGAGCATGAGCGCTTCATCCACGACTGCCATGTTTCCTGTCACAACATGTGCCATGTACCGGGGCAGAACCATGTACCGGGGCAGAACCTCCCAGTCCAGCTGCCCCGGATACATCCACCGCGGGAACAACCCGGTTCAAATGTCTGTAGCTGCATGTCTGCATCACCGTGAGAGGCATCGGTGCCACAGGCAAGAACCTCGGGCCCACACGGGTCCAGAGCTGTGTGTGTGTCTGAGTGTAGGTGTGTGCGTCGGTAACACATCACCTCAGTGCTTCTCATCTCTGCTTCACGGTGGGTCCGGCATGTCTCACTGCAGTCGTGAGGACGACGGCTTCATCACTGTTGTTCACGATCGTCTGGACAGATTATTTTTCATCTTAAGAACTACACGTCCACCTGTAGGTGAAGACAGTGTTAGCATTGAAGCTAACAATGGCACAGTGTTGACACGTTTTGCTAACATGTCACTTAATCAAACTAGAGCGTGACGGAAACTAAATTAAATCTCAGTGCGCCCTCTGGTGGACTCTAGTAGAAGCGCTACAACAGGTGTGTCATGTGACCACTGGGTTGATGAACGCGCTCTTCAGTTGACTTTCAATGAAAACTTTTATTCTAGACTTGAGATGAAACTTTACTCTGTCCAGACACTTTTATGAGTTATTACACACATGAATCGCACACACAAACACCTATGGAACACACACATGAATCGCAAACCTGTCTCACACACACACACACACAAAGAGAAAACATACACACACATTCGCACACCAACACATAAAGCACAAACACATCAGTGGAACAAACGCATATGCACACATATGTGCAAAAACACACACTTCTATTAAACATGCACACTCGCATCTACGAAAAAACTCGTACACGCATCTACAAAACACACACACACCTCTAATACACACTTAGAATTAGACACACCTGCATAGGCGGACGCACACGTTTTCACATTTGATGTCAAACACTTGTTCTCTCCACCGCCTGCTCTACGTCGCCACCTACATGTTGAAGTGTGAAGTCTCTTCCAGACTCGAGCGTCGTTTTCTTGTCGTCGACTGTTTTGCCTCAATCCGATTGTGACCATGTGTGTGTGTGTGTCTCCCCCCCCACAGGACTCGGACTCCCCCCGTCACTCCACTGCCTCCAACAGCTCCACCTTCAGCAGCCCCCCCAGCCCCGCCTCCCCCCACAAGACCAAGTCTCTGTCCCTGGAAAGCACAGACCGGATGGGCTGGGATACATGAGTCCCGTCTCCCCCTCTCTCCCCCCTCTGTCCCCCCTCCATAGCACAGTCTCCGCCACACTTATATCACCTCACTGCCCTCAGAACTGCACCTCCTGCCCACTGCTGCCCCCTGCTGAACATTCTTCCCACTGCGCCTTCGGTGGCGGAAACACAGGCGTCATCTTGGTGCAGGTCTGGGGACGAGAGACGCTGGAGGGTGTGTGTGCATGTGTGCTTCATAGGAATAAGAGTACCCCCCCCCCCCCCCCACACACACACACACACACACACATGACACCCGCAAAAAAAAAGAGGATTATTAGTGAAAAGATTTCTACTTGTACATAGGAGCCTCTGGGTTTTAGGGGACGATATCTTAATTTATTTATCAGTCTTAGTTAATGAGGGAGGCTTTTCTTTCTCCGCCCCCCCCCCCGCCCCCCCCTCGCGGTTTAACTCTTTGCTTTCATGGTTCGGGGGTCACGCGCTGAGAAAAGTTTAAAATGTATAAAAAAAAAAAAAGATTTTCAGGTGCAGTGACTTTATAAGATTTTCAGCAAAAAGCTATCGTCCGTCAGTCGGAGCAACAGCGCCCTCTAGATGTTTGCTGTACAACCAAACCCCCCCCCCCCCTCCCCCCCTTACCACCACCACAATAATGTAAATACTTTGAAAGTAGAGTAATATATGACGCTATGAACTCCCACGCAGACAGATGTGCTCCTTCGAGTGAGTTTGGGGTTTGTTTCTATTATTATTCACAAGAAGCCATTTTGAACCACTTCAGTTTGATCTTAGTTCTTTTTTTTTTTTAATGTACGACACACGCTTTTAGTTGGTGCACTCGTTTGCATCGCAGTGAGCAGCGTGGACGGACACTACTGCCGTGAACACTTCTGTCACATGTTTTTACACACTGAGTTTTCATGCTAATGCCTTTAACCCTCCCGTGTCTCCCACATCGGCTCCGGATCCTTCCGACGGTGCCGGTTGTAACCAAAAAAAACAAAAAAAAACAAACACTAAAAGAGGGAAACTGTCTCGCAGCTGTTCAGGCGACGAGAGGCTGAATGTAAATCACTGAGGTGGAATATTTTTCAATCCATGTCGCGTTTTTACCTTCGCCGAAATCAACGTGTGTATTCCATGAAGCACTAGGACGACACTACAGACGAATTTAAAGTCCATGTCAGTTTTTGCTCGCTCTACGTAGAATCTAAGTGGGGTTTTATCGTGGCTAAACCTGGTCAACATACTCGTGAATCCATGCCTGGTTTTGCTATTGCTCAGCTGATGCCAAACACTAAGATTAATCCAGTTAATATTAAAATGTTTTACTCTTGCTACCATCTGACACTACATCGTATTTTTATGTTTGCTCCTTTAACACTACAAACCTACAGACGATTGCATCCGTTTCTAGTTTTACTGCTGCTCCGCTATTATCCAACACTAAGACTTTTGGTTTAAAATTCATATCTGGTTTAACTTCAAAGAAAGTTCAATAAATCCGTACCTGATTATGCAGTTTTCCAAACTGTAAACTTGAATTTGGTGAATGCTTTTAATTTCCTTTAAATATTCCACATCCGGTTTTACTATCCGTGTCAGGTTTTACTTTAACTAGTGAATCCGGTTTGTATTTTGAATCCAAACATTTTTTTTAATTGCAATAAAACTGTACAATTAACAAGTCTGATCCATGCCAGGTTTTCCTTTCACTAAGCTTAAAACCATGTCTAAAACTCGCCTTAAACCCGGACTTTGGTATGGTTTGTGCTGCAGAATATTCCGGTTCGAAAGGGAAATGACTTTTCATTCCTGCCGAGCTCTACAAAGAACCCATTCCGAGTGTTTCTACTTCCTCAAATATTTCTCAAATATTCCATTTGGTGCGAGGGCGGAGCAGGTCGTGATTCCGAAACTGTGCGAGCGAGCGAGTCCTGGAGCGCGAGCGTGTTGAAGAAACTCAGGAAACGGCGAGTGAGAGCGAGGGGTGGAAACGGGTCGAAGCTCCAGGAGCGAAAAAGAAAAAACGCTCGTCAAACTCAAGAAAAAAAAAAAAAAAAAGCCTTTTTTGTTTGCATTTCAGTCGTTCTCTCGGAACCTTCCGTCATATCATATCCACTTTTGATTTCTTTGTAATAATTTGTACAGTTTTGCATGTTCTAGATGTAATCTTTTGTTTTTCGGTTTGTTGTTTTACTTGCTTTTCTCTTTTTTTTTTTAACGGTTTGGGTGTTTTCCGAGGATAACCCACTACAGGTGATGTAGATTCTTTTTGCACAAGAATATTTAAGGTGTAAGGTCAAAACAAAACCATGTAATGAAACTGGCTGCCGTGTGAGCAGATATTAACCCGATGTATTTCAATAAAGCGGAGGGCTGTTAAGACCCACGTGTGTCTGCTCATTTTATATAAAACTTTATTTAAAAAAAACAGCAAACAACATGGACCATCTGTAGGGGGGTCAGGTGGAGGGGGGGGTCTGTACATGAGGATGTTCTATGGACTGTAAGGCAGAAGTCTGGACGGTTTTAAATAAAGATTGTTCGACTTCAGGAACCGCGTCGCAACATTTCCCAGAAGCCTCTTTAAAGGGAAGGGAGCGTGTCCAATCAGGCGGCGTCCTCCTCCATCACGCGGTGGATCCCGTTGCCCGGCGTGGTGAGGACGGCGGCGGCGCTGAGGTCTCTGGTGCTGCCGTGACGCGACGGGCTCTCCAGCCTCAGCGTGGATCCGTGGCGCGACAGCGAGTCCAGGCGGCTGGTGCTGCAGTGCCGGGACTGGGCCTGGTCCTTGAGGCGCGGCAGGCTGCCGTACGGGAGGAGGTCGTCCGTCGGGCGGAAGGTGGACGCCGCGTATCTGACGGAGGGAGGAGACGCGTGATGATGATGTCATCGGTTTGAAAAATCCATCTCTGGTTTTGCAAGACTCACCGTCCGTCCTTGCAGCGCTGCAGGCTGCCGTGGAAGCTGCTGCTCTTGGACCGGTGGCTGCGCACCGAGCTGGCCCGGCTGGTGCTGCCGCTGGGGGGCTCGTCCAGCATGGCCAGGTGGGTGGAGGAGGCGTGGGTGGAGGTGCCCTGGGTGGACGTGCCCCTGGACTTCCTGACGATGGGCGTGTTGGGGTCCCGGAGCAGGAGCTGCGCGAAGTCCGGCTCCTGGAGGACCTGCCGGCTCTCGTTGACCGCCCCGCTGCAGGGGGAGGAGAGAGAGGAGGGGTGGGGGAGGGACAGATGCAGGAGGGAGGAGGGGAGGGAGAGGGGGAAGGTGGAGGGGAGGAGGGAGATGGAGGGAGGAGGGGGACAGCAGGTGGGAGACGGGGTTAGTGCTCTAGTGTGGAGAGAGGGGGCGCAGAGGAGGCTGGTTCAAGTCCTGTTCAGTCACACTGGCCCCATAGTGAGGCAATGATGAAGCTTCATGAAGCACTGTCATTATTCTGAGAGCTCACTAGGTGGCGCCATCAGTTAGAACGTGATTCGAGGTTTCAATTGATCTGTTAAATTCATAGACTATACAGGAGAGTGACATCTAGTGGACTCTGAAAATAATGACACCGTTTCATGAAGCTTCGTCGGCACATCACGAGTCTGAGGGGAACACACAAAACACAAGTGCAAACAAATCACACACACACATGTAGACACATACAGACATGAACAAAACATACAAGCAAAAAACAAACCATACACACACACACACACGAAAGAAACGCAAGCTCAAACACACACATACAGACACACACTTGTATGCTGACACAAACATACATACAGACAGAGACACACACTTGTATGCTGACACAAACATGCATACAGGCAGACACACACACACTTGTATACTGACACACAAACACAGACACACACTTGTATGCTCGCACACACACACACGGTGAACGTACTCTTTGCGTCTCTTGCCGTGGAAGAAGCTCGCCCACTCGAAGCACGTCTTCTTGCTGCCGACCCAGAACACCGAGGGGATCCCAACGATCAGCATCATCAGATACTTGATCAGGAACAAGGCCAGGTCTGGACGACTGCTGCTCTCCACCTGCGCACACACACACACACACACAGAGGGATACACACAAGTCAGTGTGCGTTCATGTGGGCGGAAGAGACACTGAATCCAAACACATGAGAGTCTCTCGCCCACTTGTGGCCTCCAGCAAGAGTGCGTTCTGTGTGGAGTTGATGGAGCTGTATTGACTTCACTTGTGTGTACTGTTGTGTGTTTTCAAAATGCATGTGTGGCCACACATTTTGAGTGCGTGTGTGTGTGTGTAGGAAGGAACAAGCCTGAGGACACACTTCTATATAGAGACGCACTTTTATATGCAGCCATCGTTTTTAATATCCTGTGTAGGTGTGTGTGTGTGTAGGTGTGTGTGTGTAGGTGTGCGTGCAAGTGTATGTGCGTGTGTAGGTTTGACACATATCTATGTAAAGAGAGAAACACTTTTCTATGCAGCAACCTTTTCATCTTGATCTTGTGTGTGTGTGAGTTTGAACCAGTGTAGGTGTGTGTGTGTGTGTTGGTCTGCATGTGCAGGTATGTGCAAATGTTTGTGTGTAGGTATGTGCATGTGAGTATGTGCGCATGTAGTTGTGTGCATGGGTGCGTCCTGGTGTGCATGTTCTACTGTGTTAGTTTGCATGTGCAGGTATGTGCAAGCTAGTGTGTGCGCATGTGTGTGTGTAGGTGTGTGCATGTGTGCATGTTTTAATGTGCTGGTCTGCATGTTTAGGTGTGTGTAGATGTGTAGGTGTGTGCATATGTGTGTATGTTGGGTGCATGTTCAGGTGTGTGCAAACTAGTGTGTGTGTATGTGTGTGTGTGTGTGTGTGTGCGCTTGTGTGCTTGTTTTAATGTGTTGGTGTGCCTGTGCAGGTGTGCGCACGTGTACATGCTCGTGTGTGTAGATGTGTGCGTGTGTGGTAAGTGAACTACACAACAGAGAGTGAGGTAGTGAGGAGGAGTGAAGATGAAGACGACAGATGTAACAACGGTGTCGACATCAGCGTCTCCTCCTCCAGTGCAGCAGAGCAGACAGGAAGTGACAGGAAGTGACACGAGCACAGATGTGTGACTTCACCAGAGACTGTTAGTCACGTGGAAAGACATCAGCCTGCAGAGGGCGCTGTTGCGTACCTGGTAGGGGCAGGGGATGTGGTAGTCCCGGCACCTCTCCTGCACCCAGGTGGTCTCCCAGGTGGCTCTGTGGCTGTTCTCGTACAGGTAGCAGGCCAGCACGGTCAGCAGGGGGACCAGGTAGAGCACGGAGAACACCCCGATGCGGATCATGAACTTCACCAGCTTCTCTTGGTTCTCCTTCTCCAGCGGGATCTCCATGCGGACCCTGTTCAGGGCCGCGATCCCGGCCAGCAGCAGCGCCACCCCCACCTGCGGGGTCACGAAGACGGGTCAGAGGAGGCGGCCCGGCGTAGAAGAAGAGGGTCTATCTAACGAAGCGGGTCCTCACCACCACGTCCACCCCGAGCGGCGCCAGCAGGAACCAGCGCAGCGCCGCCATGTTGTAGAGCCCCACGAAGCACACGCCGCTCACGCCGTCGCCCTCGATCTTGTTCATGGCCAGCAGAGACACGGTGAGGACCCCCGGGATGCCCCAGGCGCAGGCGTGGAACAGCAGCGCCTTCTTCTCGATGGCCTCGCTGCCCCACTTGGGCACGGCGGCCAGGAACCAGGTGATGGTCAGGATGACCCACCAGACGCTGCCCGCCATCATGAAGAAGTACAGCACCATGAAGAGGAGCGTGCAGGCCTGTGGGGGGCGGAGCCGTCAGTGAACGCATCACGGAGCCGTCAGTGAACGCATCACGAGGTCGCTTCACACGATTCAACAGCAATTGATGTGAAATGACTTTGTGTTGAGGTGGAAGCTCAACATTACGAGGTCAGTGAAGGCATCGCCAACGTTTATTTCAGCCTTTAAATCACTTTTTATATCCTTTAATATATTTATTAACTATATAATAAAATTACTTTTTTTTTTTACAATGAATATTGTAGTGTTGTAGTGTTTGTTTACTTTTGTGTTGCAATTAAACTGCAAACAGATCAGTCGTCAACTTATTTATAGCGAAAGGAAATCCTGCAAGAACCCGGGGATGACTGAGGACGAGAGGATACAGTCCACTCCAGGAGCTTTTAAAGCTGTTGTTTGGAGATATTTTGAGTCAAGTACTCAGACAATACTACAAATATATACATGTTCCGACACCGAAATATACTGTATTGTTGCCCCTGTATCGTGAAATGTATTGTATCGCCAAATTATTTCCAATACATACTCCTAATATATCAGCCAAAACACTTTCTAAATCTACATAAAACTTCAAACCAACCCAAATCTAAGCCTTAAAAACCATCCATAGATTTTGGATTTGTACCATGTACGTAAACAATGTAACGTAGCCTCCTTGGCAGAGGTATTTATGATCCCTGCTCACCTTGTTGTGGGAGCCCTGAGTCACGGTGGACGCCCTGAACCTGCCTGGAGCGGCGGCGTTACAGGAGACCCTGTCCTCCAGCAGGAAGCCGAGGAAGAAGACCAGCGACACCATCATGTAGCAGACAGCGTAGAAGATGATGGGGCGCTCGGGGTAGCGGAAGCGGGACACGTCGATGAGGAAGGTGAGGAAGGTGAAGAGCGTGGCGGACAGGCAGACGATGGACACCACGCCGATGAAGTAGCGGGCGAAGCTCAGCTCCTCGCGGGTGAAGTACATGTTGGGACACGGGGGCGAGCAGTCCCGCACACCCATGAAGGAGTAGCCCAGCTCCGGGTCCACCTTCAGTTCTCGGGGACACCAGAAGCCGTAGTCGCGCTGGACGGCGACCGGAGACTCGGTGGTGTCCGAGGTGGACAGGAGGTCCACGGGACGAGGGTACGGCTCGTCACAGTCGGGAAACCTGGAAGAGAGACGAGAAGATTTAAGTTATTTCATTCACATTAGTCAAGTTAGCATTAGCAACAAAAGTGTTCTGTGTTGAATACACATTTGTCAACTTAGCATGAGCAACACATTTTTTCTGTGTTGAATACATATTTGTCAAGTTAGCATTAGCAACGAATGTGTTTTTTGTTGATTACATATTTGTCAAGTTAGCATTAGCAACAAACGTGTTCGGTCTTGATTATTTTGCTCACTTAACTTTGTCAATTAGATACGTTTGTTTTATTTGCATTATCTCCTTATTATCTCTTTTCAAATATAAATAAAGTAAACTTTGAGACACTCATATGTCTCTCATGTGACTCTACATTAACTCTTTGAGCAACAATAATCCTGATTATTTCTCAGACCACAATTGTCGGGAGCACCGACTGTAATCTGGACGTAACGTCCTGCACTGGAGAGAGACAAGCTCTTCTTGACCTGTTGCACTCCATCTCCTCCGGCCAGCTGACCCCGAACATGTCCATGAGCTTGTAGCAGTCGCTCCGGGCCTGCAGACAGAGGCGTCGACACGGCAGCGTCACGCGGCCATACTCCGAGCACACGGGAGCGTAGAGCGCGCACAGGAACATGCGCAGGTCCGGCGAGCACTGCAGGTTCACCATGGGGTGGAAGGGCTGCAGACACACAACAAGAGGGTGAACGGCCGGACATGCTGACAGCGACAGATTGTTGGTCAATCTTAAAAAAATGTGGGCCAGTTTGTGTGTGTGTGTGAGGGAGGGAGGGGTGGACGACGACAAAGAGAGCAATGGAGCAGAACATCTGACAGTTTCTGGAGATGAGTTTAAAAAACAACACTGGCCCCATTCCTCATAATCCCTCCTCGCTGCTTCACTGCAACCTCCAGGACACACACACACACACACACACACACACACACACACACACACACTCGGTCACAACACACTCGCACACTGTCAGACATGGCTGACGGGGTCTTTGTGTGGCGGGACAGGACCACGCTGTGACCGACTGACACTCACACACACACACACACACACACACGTCCTCGCACACAGAAAAGCCAGCGGAAGTATATTATTTAGATGCTAACACACGGGCACAACAAAGCACTCACACACACACACACACACACAAAGTTTGCCAGGAGGAGTTGGTGAGCGCAGGAAGCATGTGCGGGTGTGTTAATATGCAAATGCCTGCAGAAGGAGTGCGCAGGGATACACAAATGTGTGCGATTTACATACACCTTTTGTGCGACAGAAAGTCTCCAGCCTCACCCCGAGAGAAACCCTCCCTCCCCCCCCAAATTTAGAGTCAGAGAGGGTGATGGGGGGTCAACATTCTGAGTGTTTGTTCGGCAGAGATTGAATTGACGCTCTGGGTCGTTGATGGAGGGATGGTCGTGGGTGAGATTCAGGAACAAAGACGAATGTGAATTTAGAGTCTGATTAACTTAAGTAACCGGGCGGCCATGTAGCAGCTGCGTGGGTTTTTATCATTAACACATGAAGTTTGTTTCATATCCTACAATTGTTTCGTCAACGGACAATAAAAAAAAAAGATATAAAATTATGATTATCAATTTCAATAATGGAATAAAAAATGAAAATACATTAAATGGGAACTAAAGGTGTTCTTCGTTGAAATTGAAATATATATTTAGAGACATAATAATAAAGTAGAAACAAGTATCAAATCATTGTATTTAATATACAAGAAAATAAACGATGAAGAAAGTATCACAAAGATTAGAATTAAAGTAGGAAAATGAATTATAATTAAATAAATATACATTTTTTTTAAACAAAAGGAACATTTAAAAAGTGTAAATTAATACATTTCACAAAGAAATATATTAAATTATACTTTATGAATCTAAAAATAATCATATTTATTACCATTCTATAACTTTCTCTATTAACATTCTAGCACTACTAAATAAGACGAATGTCCATGTTCTAGAACTCATCTTTATGTGAGTTATTCATTTTAAACAGATTAAATCCAAATATAAGACAGTAAAAAGTATGAATAAAGAGCATAAAATAAATGATTAAAGGCACATTTGGTACTGAATAAGAACTTACAACTAAAACACAATTTTGTCCAGAGTGATGTTAATAAAAGAAATATAATAAAACCATTACTTCAGTCTCACTGAGCTCACACTCCTCCTCCTCCTCACTTTCTCTGAAGTGCAGTAAATCAGTTTATGTACGTTTATGCCTGTCATAAGTGGATCAATCAACCAGTGATCGAATCAATTCTGCGCAAACGGAGTCATCACGTTTCATTGAGCATCACTTTACCATGACATCATTCTGAATGTGAGTCACTATGAACCCGACTGACCGCGATGCATCAAATATTAATTGCGCGGAACAAAGAAGATGCTTTTTTTATTTGTTAAATTTCAACATGATTAGATTTAGTCACATGACAAACTAATATTTTCGGCCCAATTCACAAGAACCACAATGTCTACAAACTGGTTTCAACTGGTTAAGGGATGCGGAATGCGGCGAGAGAGAAAAAATGTTTTCAAATACTAAATAAATCATTTTAGTTTTCTATTATGTTACACAATTCCTGGTAATTCATGGAAATAATTGTAACACATGTTGATGAACGACTTTCTGATACAACACAATGTGCAATTATTTGAAGTGGTTTAGAGCAGGAAAATTATATTAAAAGTAAAAGTATTTTGCTTAGTATTAAAAATCAAATAAACTTTATCGACACATTGTATTTCTGTCGTTTAGATTAGTGTTAAAAACCTGAATAATAAACCAGAGCTTCAAAATACAAGAAAAAAATGTTTAAATTGATGCAGAATTAAAACAATATTTACCTTAAAACACATAGGGTGTTCTCTCATCTTAATACATTTAAATATTATAAAAATGTAATATATCTCAGGGAAATGATGAAACTGAATGTTTCCAAATCATTGCCTCTCTGTAAAATATGTGGGACACTCCGGGTTCTAGTCCTGCATGTTTTTTTGGAGCTGGTGCATTAGTGACCAACTCAAACATGATCTAACGCAGCTAAAGTGAACCCTCATCACGGCTCTCCTGCTGCTTCGATGGCCGCGGGTCAGCGATCTGCTCCACAGAACACACTGTGCCGAGCCACGAAGGCGGAGAAGCTTTGAGGAGAACGGTTGAATAAATATAAAGCCGAGGCGAGTGGCGTTGATCTACTTACAATAAACTGCTACTTCCTATTCATCGTGTTGCTATTTATCTATTTTTACACTCCATCATCCATCCATCTCCCATCCTCCACCCACTTCAGCCGGTTTTATGACGGCGGCGTCTTCCTGTGAGCCGCTGCCTGGACGGAACATATGGACGAGCGGCAGCAGCCCAAACAAACAAGCGTCATCTTGGCCGCCGTCGGGGGTTTAAGTGTTAATGGCTACACTGGAAACATCTGCCGAACCACTGGTCCACATTTCTCCTGCGGCAGCACCGAGTGCCTCCACTAATGATTCAGGCTGGAGGCGGAAAACTCTAGACTGTCATTCGATCTCTGTGCCACCGTCATTACATATTCATGGGATTGTGTTAGCGATGATCGACCAGGAGCTGTCGCCGATGACGGATACTCATGATCGGATCCTCAAAGCGATCACTGAAATGTTAAAATACATCATGATACCAAGAGTTCCCTGGAAAGCTACGTTATTCCGACAGAAAAAAATTGATCTTCAGATTTTCAGTGTCACCCTGATGCTGCTCAGGATGGACAGCCAACAAGAGACGAGGCTAACATGAAGCGCCGCGGAAGCTGAACGTAATAATAATAATATTTATGGTAATTGACGACAAGACAATGACTCGCCTCATGAAAAATGTATGGAGCTGTGACTGCTCACGCCTTTGCAGCTTAGGAAGTCTCACTGGGTATGATTTAAACATTCATGTATTTGATCGGAAAACAAAACGCTCAAGTTGTTTTGCCGACGTTACCGGTTCGATGGCTCGAAACCTTCTACACATACTTTCTGAAATTAAACAGTTTTAACACAACTTTGGCTTCACTACAAAGGCTTCCAATCCAATTAAGAGTTAAACGTTTTACTTTCAAACCCCGTCTTGGCTGCGATTAGATTTAAGACGGAGACCTTTCCATCAAGTCACCTTGAATGCATGTAGTCTGCACAAAGAGATAAGCTAACACTGCGCCTCCTCACGAACACAGACACCTATAGCTGATGTGTGTGTGTACATAAATATTTAATTTAAAAGAAACGCACTATAGAATTTAATTATTTGGACACGATGTTTTACACAGGCTGAAAAAAAAAGTTTGGATTTTTTTTTTCATATTAGTCAAAGCGCTGTCCTCAACTTTAATGAGCCTCATACATGTAAAAATATATATTTAATGTAAGTATAATAATGAATTATATGTTTAGTTCTCTCAAATACAATGAAATTCAATAGGGCAAGAGATGTTCTTGTTTCAAGCATTCAATGATTTTTCTTTGTCATTCCATACACTGAAAATGAAGCGACATGTGTGACAAAGGAGGATTACACAATAACAAAAAAAATTGCAATAATTATAACAACGTAACTATGTTTGTAAACTTCTTGAAAGGAGTTAAAAAATTCAATAAAAATAATATTAACCGCTTATTGTAAATTTTAAACAGCTATAAGAAAATGAAGGAACGGGACGAGCGTGTGAGAATTGACGCGCAGATCCTTGTTAAAGAATGTCAAGCTACGAAGCTTCAGAAGAAGGAATAAACATGAATATTCATTTAACAATGAAACTAATTAAACATTTTAAAAATGCTAGTCTACCTCCATCTTACTTGGTTTTCTCCAAGTTCACACTAAACAGTGAACATCCAAACATTGAAGGTTTTTAATGCTCAAACAAAAAACTAATGTATATGAAAAAGATCAAATGTTAACTTTAGATAAAACTTTTAACAGTGCTTGACATAAATAATCCATCAACCAGTAGCTTCACATCTGACTTGACACCAGTTCGAGCAGGAATCATCACAGTTATCGTGTTGTGGACATAAATCCACCTCATTAACATATATGTATAATTTTTGGGTTACAACCCCATGACGTCCCTTTGAAAAAAGCCGGTGACCTCGGTTTCACCTCCCTGCAGATTTAGGGATGATACAGTGTTTTTGAATGAGATCAAGATGGATGTGATATTTATTATGAACCCCCCCGCCCCCCGCTAATCTAAGGCGGGGGTCCAAACGTGGCTGAAGACCTCCCTAATTGCACAAGTAATTACTTTTTAATGAACGCTTCGCGGCGGCTGCTAAAACGCTTGACTGATGAATTGCTGACAAAGAAGCTGGTGACGAACCTCCAGGTCACCTCTCTTCCCAGCATCCCCCCTGTTTCTTATCCCCCCCCCCGTGTACGTTTTTTTTTTCATCCTTTCACTTCTCCAACTACCGCAATTCCGTGAATTTTCCGGCTTAGCGTCATGGCGACGAGTGATGCATCGGAGGAGGAGGAGCGCGAGGGAGGAGAGCGGGGTTCGAGGGGGTCAGGGTGCAGGGCGGAGAGGACCACCTCCGGGGAGGCAAGAAAAGCCTCCATACTCTTTGTTAACCGCACAATTGGGAGCGTTTCCCGGGTAACGGGTGAGCCCTGCGTGGGGGGAGGGGGAGGACAAAAGATAGGGGAGGGGGGCGGCTCTGAGGGCGAAGGAGGAGAGGGATGGTCCGCGGAGTCAGCCGTGTCATTCAGGACTTAAAAAAAAAAAAAAAAAGTTTGAAAACCTAACGTTTGTGTCACACAAACACACAAAGCTGTTGTTGTGTCGTGGTGGACTCGCTTCTCTGGATGTTCCTCTCTTTCACTTTGCAGCCAATAAACACGGTGTCGGACATTAAATAAAACAAGGGGCTCCTTTCTCCCCACGGGTCACGCCGGTTTGAGATTTAGTCTGGAGTTGTGTGTCTGCGTCAGTGTGTGTTTAAGTGCGATACATCTTCACTAGTCGACAACAATACTAGCGTTCGGAACCTCTCGGCAGACAGCCGTGTGTGTGTGTGTGTGTGTGCCAGCCTCGGGTGGAGTACACGGGTCATTGTGACGCTCGTAACATGACACACGCTGGCCCGGAACCGGCTGCAAACTTGAGACTTCGAGGCCGATCCGGAGCTGAAACCGGAGCGAGTGGGAGCGAGTCGGTTGATAACGTCTTTGTGCAACAGACAAAAACGGGACACGCACTAACATGGAGACACAAGTGGACCTAAACAGGGTTCCTCGTTGGGTCACTTGATGGGGTTTTTATCCAACATCTCTGCAGGAAATGATTTACTGTCGCCGTGTACACGACGACCCGGTTATCAAACTAACCACATCAGCATCTTCAGACGGAGCGACTGGCCCGAGCTTAAAGATACGTCCCTGAACTCATTACCATCACAGTCACATGACCTCCTCCATTTCCTTTCTCCTCCTCACAATACTATTGTCCGCCGAACGACATGAGTAATGGAAAAGTGGATCAGATTTTAACCTGACCTTAGAAAAATCAAAGCAATTTGTCTGAGAAGGACAAAAAACAAGACGATTCCATGTTTACGTCTTTTAATAAAAGTGTCTTTGTGTCCGATCCAAAATATAATTACTATTAAAACCGACAAAATTAGGACATTATTAAAGTCATTCTAATGATACTAAACTCAATATTTGTGAAAATAAAAATATGAATAGCTTTATTTAAGATTCAAAATGCTAACGAAAAGTCCTTTAGATTCCAGCATGTGATGCAATTTTACAAATCAACCCACTACATGTTGTGGCTATTACAAAGACACTGTTACTGTATTACCTGAATGACGCCCAGATAGAAAAAAGACGACATAATTCAAATCAGCCATGAAAAAAATTGTTGAAATACACTTTTTATTATAATGTTAAATGAAGGAAAGTGTTGTAATTTATACAGTCCATGGCACTAGTTTTATTCTGAGCAAGATTTGTCTTTGTTTATTTTAAAGATTAGAATCAAAATTGTGTTGATTTCCAATTAAATAACAAAGAAATGGTTTCTAATATGAAAGTAAGAATATGTTTAAAACAGGAAAACAAATGTTTTGAAATAAATTCATGTCAGAAATGGACTTTATTTGACCTATTATTGGTTGCTGAATGCGAAATAAATTGCTTTATTTAATTTGCAAGTCATAAGTATTTGAATAAGGGTTGCTTTCCCAACTTTCTTACTGTAAAGTATAGAAAGGTTTCAGGATTAGTAATCAGTCATGCCTGAATTTGTACCCGAATAGCTTGAAAACCATCAAGACCATATCAGGCTAATTTGTGCCTTTAAGACTAAGAGAAAAAGTGTGAAAAGGCTGAACTTATGAAACCAATGGCATCATTGATCCTGGTGTCATCTACTGTTGATGCTGAGATGATCCCACGCCAGGCTTCATTCAGGCCCTCGCTACAGTAGCTCTCAAGAAGAAGATCCAGCCACTCCTCTCATAGCAAAGTCACTTGAATCCTCCACGCCCCAGTATATGGAAGAGTATCATTGTGGTCTAGAAGTAGCCAATTCCCAGCCCCGAGGCCTCTGGCCCACTTCAACCGAGAGGTCATTTAGCGGTCAGGGATGAAATCTGACGCAGAATGAGTCCAAGGATAAGGAATCCCTGCGTTTGACGACCACTTAGTCGAATTGCTCAGACAGACGTTTGTCGTGAAGAACGAGTATGATAAGCTTGAATTCTCCTTTCACCGTGATTTGTCACGTTAGAAACCTCGAGATGCTAATGAAGAAAATGTTCACCCGTTGACAGAGACGGGGGAAGAAAGGCCTGAATGGGAAAAAGTCGCGACACGACACTTCAAGGACTTTGGTTGAGAACTGCAGGCTTTGGTAGGCGTCCAACTTCCAGCTCTCCACGGTGCGGGGCATTCATCATCATTACGGTGGCTATTCACTCACTTTAATTCCCTTTAAAATCAACTGTCAATTCTCATTTGGGCGCCCTCGGCATCTTATAAGCCCGAATTCTCCCATGAACCGGATCGGGGTGGTTTAGTCGGAAAAACAAGAATCAGACAGAAGCGTAGTCTGCGCGACTTGGACCCGGTGAGGTTCCTTTAATCCAAACGAGCCCTAAAAGAGACTTAATTGTGAATCCATGACCAATCAAAGTGAAGACCGGCTAAACCACTTTCTTTTCAGCATGAGCACACACACACACAAACACACACGTACACACATGTACACACTGCCATATATACGCGGAGCGTTGAATGTAGATAAAACTAGCATCAGGGATGGACCACGCAGCCATGGAGGCAGTCCAGGGGGGAACCACATATACAGCACTGACACACTGTGTGTTGACACCTTTTCTTCAGGACTTACTTCAACCTTTAAGCCCCCCCGAGCAACAGTATTAAAGCCAGCAAAGTCTAGGCACCACAAGCAGCATAATATTAAATCAGTGGCCATAATGTGTGCATTCGTGCATATACATATATTAGTGACCCGCTAGGAAACAGCCCCAGGTGTGCAGACACAGTTTTACAAATCAGACTGAAATCTCTTTTGCATATTTTGCTCTTATGCTGACCTAACCGTTTGTTAACAATGGTACTTTTAAAAGAGAATGTTAAAGCGATATATCTGTCCATACAACCTTCACATGTACAAACACACCTCAACAAAACAACTGTGTGACCTATAATTATCTCTGTTCCTTATCTTAACTTAAACATTAGTATCTTGTGTGTCGATATCACCATGAATATTTTTCTACTTTACTTTCGAGAAACTACCCAAAGGGGCCCACATCAAACGATGCAGGATTTGGCCCCCTATACCTCATATTTTTACACTACATTACCCCACTTATTTAATTGATATTCTGCTGTGAGTCTGCTGTGATCCAAAATCCAATATCATTTTTGTTCCATGACATCCAATTAGCTGACAAAAACAAAACACTGTCTTTTTAAAAGAAGTGTATTTTGTATTTTCCAGTGAAGAGGGTGAAGAACTCAATCACAAGTGGACTAAATTACTATAAATCCAAGTTGCGGGCCAAAGAAAATGTGTATAAACCAAACTGTATGTGACAGGAAGAATGAGTTTGATTGCAGGATTCACAATTTGGATCCATCATGATTATCTCAATTTTTACTTCTCCCATTAAAATCATTTTCCTTGTCAAATTCACCCTTATCGGGAATCTCTGTATTCAAGATTCAAAGCGTTTATTGTCATAGGTACTACGTACCATGAAATCCTTCCTTTGTACCCCCAACAAAAGTGCACAGTATAAACATATATCTATATATATACATACATATATAAATAAATATACATACACATGTATACAGTAATTGTTAATTTAGACAATCATTGTTCCTTATTCTATAAGCCCTCGTGCCAAATGTGGACTTCTGCTGATACAGAGTCTCCTTGTTTAAGGTTTTAATGACTCAAAACCAGGTTAGTTCTTAGGTAATGAATAAGCTTAAGAAAGACGTCCACATCTTGTGGTTCAAGAAAAAAAAAAGAAAAAAACTACTAGATACTCAAAAGCTAAAACTATTGTGCCTAAGAGAAAATACTCAACAAAAAAAACCAGAGCGTCAAAACAAGTAATAGAGACACTTCACGAACATCGATTCATAATGAAGATATTTAAAAACAACACGACAGAGAGACCCAGATAACAGTGAATATCTGAGCGATGAGAGGGAGGAAGGCTGAGCATCATGTTCAAAGATGAATCCAAGTGTGTGATGTCGTTTGAAGCGATGCTCTCAAGAGTCAGTCGAGTAGATTCACAAGTTACATAACCCTGGATTTTCTCGGCACGCACTATTCTCTCTCTCTCTCCCTCTCTCTCTCCCTCCGTCCATCTGACAGCTCTCACTCCAGGGTGTGTCCGAGCGTCGAGGTGGAGCCGCGCAGATGGCCGGTCGGAATCTAACACTCCATGCCCCGCCAGCCGGGACGAGGTCAAAGAGCGACGACTGAAACTGGAGCTGGCACAAGCATGAGAGTCAAATGGTGGAGTTAAATTTAGCCGGGCATCTACACACACACACACACACAAACACACACACACACATGCTAACGGAGCATCGGCCTAATGTTTTGATGCAGATCACACACTAATTGCTGGATAGATTGAAGCTTGAAGCCGGATAAGCGAGAATAAAAGACTGGATTAGGTTAACGAGGAGATGCATCTGCTGCGTGAATGTGTGTAAAGAGGATAAAACCTCTGTAACACACGGAGATGGAAACCTTTCAATTTGTCGAGCGATCGAAACATCAAAACATTGAATTAACACCAGCTTTGGTTGATCTGAAAATAAATCATTACGCAGCAAAAAGGTTGGAAATACACACTGGAGAAGGTCCAGGCGGAAATGTATGTTTTCATTAAAAGTTGATTGCGTTTGTTAAAATTTATATTTAAAATATATTCTATTAGTCAGTAAAATATTTGGATAATAAATGCATTTCATATTTTATACAGAATATATTCACTAAATTACTTGGTGAAAACTATTTACAAATTAACTTAACAGGTTTACTTTGAACAATATTGTTATTATTATTCAGTAGTCGCTGTTCTATGTGGCTCATTAGAAATTGAAACATTACGTCTTAAAAATACATTTAGTTGTTAATTCATTCATTCATTCATTTTCTGTGCCACTTGTTCCCGTATGGGGGTCGCGAGGGGCTGGAGCCGATCCCAGTTTCTCTGGGGTGTGAGGCGGGGGACACATTTAGTTGTTTATCATTATTATAATTACATATCTAGATAATATTAAGATTATTATAAGTTTCTAACAAAAACATTGTTTTCCCCTTTTTCTTTTCTTATCCATTTATTTTTATGGCTTTTTTAATGGCAGTCAAAGTATCTTAAATCACATAACAAGGTTTTATATAATTACTTGTTTTACAAATTTTCCCTTGTGTATGTGTTTTCCTAAAACAAAGGTTGTTTTATTACCAATGTAAATTTGTAACCTAATAAATTTATATTTCAGTTATTTAAATGAACCACTTCTTCCAAATCAACTGTTCGTCTAATACATTGACATGTGGAGGGCCGGGTACATGTATCAACAGGATGTGCTAAATTAAACTGGTATTTTGCTGGAATATTATCTATTGGATTCTTTCCCCTGCTCTGACACTTGGCAGTTATCTAGACATCTCTGGCCGCGACATTTTGTGTGCTGGTAAGGCGTGGCTGCATGGCAGCAAATCTGTAAAACCTTTTTTTATTTATAATACATTTAAAAAAAAAGGTATTTTCCTAGTTTTTGCTTAAGGTCTAATGTAATTTTGCTTCCTTCGTGCAACAAAGATCCTGTATGCAAAGCCGCCTTCAGTTTACAGGAGGCTTTTCACTATACATTCAATACGCTTTGTTTGAAAATCTATCATAAATAAGGTGTGTTATGTTCCATTGTAGTACGATTCTACCTTCATTATGCAGGGTCAGATCAAATACATCGATAAATTATCTAACAAGTATTTAATTTTGTAAAATAATAATGAATTGAGAAATGGTAACAGTACTGGAACAAGGTAGCAGCCAGTTGTCGAACCTGGTTCTGTGGTTTTCCTCAAACCAGACAACAATGAACCCGACACCTTCTCAACAATCAACATCCTCCTAAACCTGCCCTTCATGTTTTCTTTGAACAAACAACCAATTCAGTCAAACCATGGAATCAGTCGTTGTGAAAGAAAACAAGGATTTATCACTAAAATATATACGATTCTATGATGAGGCTTTTTAAGATAAAGTTATATCAACAACAATTATGGTTCTGTTGTCTTTGTTATTTTGATAAAGAACATAATACTGGCACAGATTCAGCATCACTGGATGTAAATAGAGAATGTGTTTGTTTAGTTCAACAATATTCGAAAAGTTATTATGTTAAAAGTTATTAAGAATTGTTCTCTTTGAATTTAGGAAAGTAAACCTCATCCAAAAAAACCTTCCCACAAGAATACAGCTGTTCCAGGTAACCAGGGTCATTTTGGATGAAGGGAAGAAGGAAAAAAAAAACACAGCCCAGCTGGGATTTTGTGTTGCTCAGAAAGCGTGAACAACAAAGTAATGCGAGCTGGATTGCTCAAAGGCACAAAATGTGCCTATCAAGGTAAAAATCACATTCAAGCTGGCACTCGTTCGTAAATTAATGGATTATATTAAATCACAATGAATACATTCAAACAAGTCGATATCAGTTTAAAAGTAAGACAAGTAAAAGATTGCAATTGAGATGACAAACAATTATAATGCATATCAACAATAAAAGTCATTAAGATTTGAAGACTTGTTTACTAAAAAATGGAACCTTATGTCATGCGATCTAATAAGGCTAATTCTCCCAAAAAATGTTTTTATAAAAAAATAATTATACATATATATATATGCATGTATAAACCACATATACAGTATTACCAGAAATAGTTTGATGTTTTATTAAAAACAAATGTTCTAAATAAAACATTAGCTGATTAAATCTGGATTTTTTTGGGGGGGGATTTGGACAATTTGGGGAATTTTTTTTAAATTTCATAAGAACATTGCTACTTCAAATGTGCGTGTATTTATTTAAATTTACTACTTTAACCAACAATCATTTTAAAGCTAGTTTTGTTGTTGTTTTGCATATTTCCTTTGTTTTGCTGGAATGTGTATTATTGTGAAAGAACAAGTTTATTTATTTGATTAATTCTGGTTAAAAAAAATTATAAACTGAACTCAAATCCATAGATTTTCAAAATTGTACACCATTTGTAATACGTTTCCTTTTACTTATACCACAAACGTGAATATCAAATTAATAAAAGATTGAAAAAACAGAGGGCATTATTATTGTATAATTATTAATAACACAACGGTGCTCCACCCTCCTATAGCAACAGCATGAATCCACGCATCATTCACACGAGAGTGTCGTACCTCCATGGCGAGAGCCGCCGTCTGCTGGTCGTAGTGGTTCAGCACGTTGGGCATGAAGGTGGAATTGTAGGAAAGATCTTGACACATACGCAGCGTGATGGGCTCGCACGTGAACAGGCTGTGGCTGCCAGCCGCCGCGTCCATCGGAATGGCGACGCACACCGCCAACATGGACACCGACAACGCCCAGAGGAAATCCATGACGAGGCTGTGGAGGGTATGGAGGAGGCAAAACGTATCCGGTGGAATCACACGGGGGTCTTTACGCCCGTCTTCTCGTCCAGATCACAACGTGGCTGCATGAGGGTCGTCGTGTAATCCAACATGGTTGAAGAAGAGGTCATCGACCCGGAGATGTACCGACGTCTCGCCTTCTTTTCACGTGACGACACGACGTGAATGGATCTGAAACGGAATGAAAATAATACAATAAATACATTATGTTATCAGACATATTAATATCAGTCATATAAGGGAAAAAATCACCATTTTATTTAGGCTTTTTTCCACAAAATATGAGCCTTGGATACAGAAACAAGGATTAGAAATGTGGAATAATGTATATATGTGTATATTTACAAACATTAAATATAGTTTATACAAATATCTAGTTTCCTCCCACTCTGTGCATTTTTAATAGATGACAATTTTTAGTTGTCTGTTCTTTAGTACCAAGCGTCCTCCCCTCCAGGGTGTCCCTCTTGCTATACATAAACACATTTACAACAACTGAACCTCTGGTGCGTCAAGGACACTTGATGTCAGGAAAATGTATTTTTTTTTTTATTTTAGTTTATTTATCGATGACATATGACGTCATAGTCCTCAGCCAAGCTAATATTATTGAGTAATTGTGTTTAAATGACGTTTAAATGGCGGAAACGGCTCCATTAGGACTAATTGAGAGCAAACACCCCAAAAACAAAACCATCGTTGTCAACGTATCGAAAACCGCACCTCGAAGACAAGAATATTTGTTTTAAAAAACGTCTCCATCTTTAAATCGATATTAGCTTCTCTGTTAGCATTACGAGCATAAAAAACACGTTTAATTATCCGCCGCCAAAAAAAAAAAGTGTAATGAAACCAGGCTTCTTTATAATGGTGGAAACAGTAGAAATATAATGTTTTTTTTTATTTATTCGTAAAGCTTCGGGCGAAGACAAAAGATGACGGTTGGTGTTGACGGTGACTACCGGGAGCACCGGAGCTCAACGTAGCCTCGCACCGGTGCCCGGAACCACCGCACAGATCCAGGGGCTGCACCGGCGGTGCCTCCGCTCACAGGTGACGAATATTGGGGGAGAATGAAGGAGAGTTTTTACCTTTGATCCGGCTCCGAGGTTTTCACGTGTAGACCCTTCGAGACCGTGGAGTTAACAATGAGAGAGTGAGAGAGTGTCCCCCCCTCAGCCAGCGGCGTCTCCTCCTGTCCTGTCCCTCCGCCCCCCCTCCCTTCTCCTCCCTCCGCGCGCGCCCCGGTCGTCAATGACAACCTGCTTCAAAATGGCTTCCAGTCGAACGTGTCAACATAAGAGCCTTGTAAACCCGTCTATTTTGTTTAGACATTTTAAATAAACAATACGTTTTAAAACATTTCACAAAACTGTTGACGAGTAGATTGTATGCTAAAAAAAAAAGTGTAATTCATGTTTTGTTTTGTAAGTAAGACATTTTTATTTGTATAGCGCTTTTCCAGACCAGGGTCACAAAGCGCTTAAACAATCAAAACAATATTCAATAAAGTATATATTTTAAAGATCAAGATAAAACTGATAACACAACAGGAGTTCCAGAAAATCAAGGAAAAGCTTGAAAAAATAGAAACGTCTTAAGATGTTTCTTGAAGGATAGAATAGAATAGAAAGGCTTTATTCATCCCCAGAGGGGAAACACACTTTCACAACAGCGCAGTTGGAAGAAAATAAAGTGCAAGGAGAATCATTCAGGAGTCAGTAGATCATCAAACACAAAGAGAGAGGAAGATCGTTCCAAAGCTTAACAGCAACAGCCTGGAAGGATTTCTCTCCTCTGGTCGAGAACCGTGTTCAGGAACCATCAGTAGATTCTGATCCACAGACCTCAGAGCCCGAGCTGGGGTGTAAGGCTGGATCAGATCAGTGATGTAAGGAGGAGCCTGACCATGCTCTGAAAGTAAGAACCAAAATTTTTCTCAAATCAAATCTTTATTTTTTAAGGTAAGGTAAGGTGAGGTAGAACTGTATTGATCCCTCATGAGGTCTCCTTCGGGAAATTGTTTTTTTTCCAAATTATCCACAGCAAATACAGCAATTTTTCATTAAAAAAATAAAAATAAGAACAATAACAAAGAGAAATAAAGAAAAAGAACAAGATGATACAATCTAAGTTTCTGGAACTCCTTTTGTGTTATCAGTTTTATCTTGATCTTTAAAGTATATACTTTATTGAATATTGTTTTGATTGTTTAAATAATACTATACAAATAAAAATTACTTACTTACTTACTTTTATTTTTACAGCTGCAAAAAGGTTATTTCTCTTCTTCTGATTTCTTCTTTCATATTTTTTATTTTCTCTGTGTAACATACCATTTACACTGTTGAGCTGTACTGGTTGTTTTATGTAAAAAAAACAACAAAGGAATAACTTTAAAAAAAACAAAACAAAAAAACCCCCGTATAATTCACTCTAAATAGATGGATTGATTAAAAGAAAAAAATTCTGTACAGATTAAAAAACATTTCAAACGGTGGATCGTTTTTATTTTTAAACTGTGCACTACCGAATGAAACACAGTTTAAACTGGTTGTAACCACCAATTTTACCATGAATACATTTAATTATTATATTTTTAACGTCTATATTATATTATTATATATATTTACTTAGATAATTACGTCTGATTATTTTTTTTTTGACGTTTACGCCGAAGGAACGAAGAGTCCGTTTCCGGTTAACTACTAGTAAGCGTGGGTAACTTGACGAACGTGACTGTTTCTTCACAGCAGGTTTTCAGTCCTCGAAGCGCGCGACCGCTCAAGCGTGCGCGAGCCGCTGTTGCATGACAATAGAAGAGAAGTTAAAAAAAATGTGAAGGTGCCATTTTTAACTTTACCAAAGAGTAAATAAGAACGAGTGTCATGATCTAAAACGTTATTGCACATTTGTTATCATCTGGTGACGTCAGAGCCCAAGGGCGCATCAACAGTTACTATGGAAACAAGTCGACGCTGCACAAAGAGAAAAAGCTAAACGGACTCATGAGGGATCCACAACTTGACAAGACACGGTGAGCAATTCAAGACTCAACAGGTCTCTGTTCTGAGCTGTCGAGCTGCAAAAACCCCAAAGCAAATACATTCTTTTTAGTGTTTTTTTAGTTAAACGAAAAGATGCCATTTGCGACTAAATCATCTCCAAACCGCACAAAGATGCAAACCAAACTGAGTGCATGGACCCCCTTAAATCACCCAGCCTCCAACAACAAGGTGACATCTACTACTATTAATATATGTTTATATATTCGTTACATTATACTTTCTAACAAGTAAATGTTAAAGTAATGCGTTTTCTGCCAACATTAGATTTTTGAAGAAAGAAGAAGTCTCGTGTCAAAGTGGGTGAGTTGATATAACCGTGAATGTGTTAAATCATTAGTCAATCCTCGTGGGATCAGTTTGACAGGTGGTCCGACTGCCAGAGGAAGCAGGTTCTGCAGGATTTTCTGCCGATGTGTTCAAAACAGCAGCTGCGGTTCTTGAGTTCGAATCTGACCCGACAGCTCCCTCTGCAGGCCGCAGACTTTACCTGCACCCTTCCAAGAATCCTCAGCCTGTACGTTTTCTCTTTCCTGGACCCAAGGAGCCTCAGCAGGTGTGCTCAGGTGAGACAAAGTGAGACAAAGTTATCCCAAATGTTTATTATTCTTAAGACATTCTTATTTGTGCAGGCTTTCCCATGATTTTATGTGTCTTGGCCTGTTATAGTATATAGTTTTAACTGTGTATTGATTTTTTTTAATTGTTAAATCACTTGAACCTGGTCTAGAAAGGCGCTTTACAAATTTACTTTACTTTTACTTACTTTACTAACTTTATTTTTGTATCAAACATTAAAACGTAATAAGTATGATGATGTTCTGTTCTATGTTAATCTTTGTATCCTTTGTCTTTGTTATTTTTTTTTAATCTATGTTCTTTATCTTTAGACTTAGATTATATCATCTTGTTCTTTATCTTTATTTCTCTTTGTTCTTGTTCTTATTTTGATTATTTTTTATGAAAATTGCTGTATTTGCTGTGGATAATTTGGAAAAAAAAAAAATATATCAATAAAGTTCTACCTTAACCTTAACCTTAAGTAATTACGATGTTAAGTCCATGGACATCAAATTAAACAAATGCATCAAAACATTTAAGACAAATCGAGGAAATATATGTGATTAAATAAGTAAGTAAGTAAGTAAGTAATATATATTTATATAGCGCTTTTCGAGACCAGGGTCACAAAGCGCGGTTTAATAAATAAATGAGTAAAAAAAAAAACGTTAAAGTTTTCACACGTACTGTTTTTATTTGCGTGTGTGTTTGCAGGTGAGCTGGCACTGGAGGAGTATCGTGGACCTGGACCAGCTGTGGAGACCCAAGAGTCTGAAGCTGGGCTGGAGCATCAACTTCACTCCCACACTGGCCGAGAACTCAGCCTGGAAGAGACTTTACATCCAGAGAGTCCTAGAGCTGCGACTTCGCTCAAAAGTGGTATTCATAACATAAAGAAAATTCTATATAAGCTTGGGGGCCACTCTTTGAATTTGGACTTCATTTGGAACCACAGAGGGACCGGCAGCAGCAGAACCAGACCGTTTACCGTGGACCCATAAGCGCGGGGGATGATGTTGACCTCACGGAACCTCCTGCTTCCTTCAGTCCTCCATCACCAGCATCAGTACCACAGAAGAAGCAAAAAACACCACCACCATGGAAAGCTTCTGACCCACGACCCAAGGACACGTTTCGGTACAACTACCTGGACAACATGGACCCGCTTGAACAAGGGTGAGACACGTTATATAAAATCAATATTCACAAGAAAAAAAAACGTCAAATAAATGCACGAATATTTGTAAATACATGTATTTTTCATTCTTGAATTATAATTATTTTTATTTCAACTTTAATTTCTATCATGAGAAAACGAGCCGCAATACTTCTTCTCAGGCATTTGAAAAGCAGAGTTTCCTGTGCAACAGCGACACCATGCGACCGGGAGAAAAACAACGTGTCAGAAAAAAACTACAAATTAAGAAAAGCAAAATCGATGGTGAGTGACTCATTTAAAAAAAAAAAAATGGTGAAATGCTGTCTCAGAGTCTTTTGAAAGTATTTCCACCTGCGGTGGTGATGACTTGTGCAACAACGGTCACACATTAGTCTTAAAGAGGGAAGTGTAGGCGGGTTGAGATACATGTTGGTTTACATGTTAAGATACATGTCAAGATACATGGTTTTTATAAATGTAATGTTAGAGAAATGGCTCATATGGATCTTATTCCCAAATCTTCACATGCAGTATTGCAAATTGTAGTGAATAGCTTTTTCTAGTGCGGTGGTTTCCATGGTAACCGGATCCATTTGAATCCCAGATGTTCCTCACCTCAAACCCCAGACGTCCAAACTCTCCTCTACGAACCGGAGTCAATGACAAACCTGTCGTCACGAAGACATCCCAGCTTTGTACTACAGAAAACGCAGGGATTCGACCGGGTCCAGTGAGGTCACCGGTACCGAGACTGAGTAAAGCAACACTCAGGGCAGTCCAGCGGTCCCACATGAGCACTCCCAGTATGATGATCTCATCTAAAATCCATATACTTGTTAAAAAAACTGCACTAAATCACTTTTTGATTGGGTTTTACAAGTGATGTTCCAGATCAGAAATATAGAGGTACAGTTTAAGTTAAGTATTCTGAGGTGAACGGAGAAGACGAGGACCATCATTGAGGAGAGTGATAGGAGGGATGATCCAGAAACGTAAATGTGGAGGAGAAAGTAGATCATTTGCAGCTTTTGTTAGCAAGCAGAGCTGCCTCAGGCCTGACTGTGATGCAAGACCAATGAAAGATAATCGAGTAATAATGTTGTAGATTTAATGCACTTCTTGAATTATTAACATTTCCTTGCAGGAAATTATGTTTTCTTAAATTCATGACTGGGAAATACAGGGACAGAAAGTTTCCTCTCAGGGTTAGATTCCAATCTTTAACCTTCTTGCTGAAACAACAGTGCATTTATTTATAATTTGAGTCATTATTAAAAAACAATTACACATGAAAAAGGTTCGATTTTAAAGTGGTTTGTGTTCCTTATCGTTGCAGGTTCTTCTCTGTCCCAGGCCTGGAAGCCACCAGTTTGGCAATCGAAGGTCGATTGAAGACGTCGGCAACTGAACCACATTCTAATGTGCAAACATATGATCAATTTAATACAATAAATTAGACAGAATTTGGAACGTAATCTTCAAAATATAGTAATTTAAAAAGTGTTACACATGGTTAAATTATACCTATAGACTACTGTTATCCACTGAACAATTGGTCTAACCTATAATGTTTAATTAACATATGTATTTGGGCCATATACTACACAGCTAAACCCCATTTTATGTGTTTTTTGGGGTTAGTCAATACATTTGTATCTTTCGAGGCTGAAAAGCCTTGAAAGCCTGTCCATGTAAATACATTTAAACCGGTGTTCAAAATTCAATATTGAGTAAAGCAGGCAAGAGTTAAAACTATAGAACAATTTAATTTTACCACATTTCAGTTTGCCTTATTGCTGCAGAGCCTATATTTTGCCACTAGGGGGAAGATTTGTCCCTCGATGGTTTGAGTTCTTTTGCCTAAATCCAGGTGAATAAAAAACCTAGAAGAACAAATCTAAGAGAAAGGTCACTCACAATGGTAAAAAACATGTAGCCTCTCTTCTAATAAATGTTTATTACAAAAACACAAATTAAGAAAGAAGTCACTTAAAAACACAGACACACGTTCATTCAGATTGTTGTCACAAACATATTAAATAAAACATTTGGAGTGGCTGTGATGGGTGCTTCAGTGTCGGTGCTGAATTTGACTTGACTTTGCTTTGAACTGGTGTGGTCTTGTGTTCACAGTGGGTTTATTTAGACTGAAAAAAACAAAAAAAAAAACTACACACAAATTAATTTCCTCAACATTTGACCAGTCGATCCCTCATCCAAAATTTCAGCCCTTTAATTTTTGACATCACTCAAGTTGAAGGTTGCAAAAATACAATGACAACTGTATAAAATAGCTAATTTGGACTTGATTAAAGAAGTCACTGATGCACACATAAAAAACAGACAAAAGGTTAAAGACGTTTTGAGTCCCGCTCTGCTCACACAAAGCTCTGTTAAATAAGGCTGATGGGTTTTTGGGCTGATTGTGCTTTTACAGTAGACGTGTAACTTTGCTAATGTTGGAGGGAATGACTATGTCAAAACACACACGTATGAACGCAGTCTTTTTTTTAAATAATGTAAACATATACATCTTACTGAGGTTATACCATTGATCCTCTTCATATTTTTAGATTTTGGGGGGAAAAAAGCATTACTGGAGCATCGTCCGGATGTTTTTTGGGGTGGACTCGTCGTTTAGATGCTTTGTGGTGAATCTGTGGAAGAGAGAAAGTTACATTTTAATATTAACTTCCACTCGTTATAAGTTTAGTTCACAACATATGCTTAAGTTTTACCAACCGATTGACGTTTTAAAACGATAAACTACAAAAAATGAATTCAAACAACTTGAAAAAAACGATTTTATTTGTTTGAGTTTCTTTCTGTAAACGTTTGTTCAGTGAAATTAATTTGTCCTACGCTCATGAACTCACCACAGCTATGTTATCTAAGTCTTCACGTGGCTAATATTCAGCATGAATGGAAAGAAAATCTGATAATTCACTTCGACAACAAGATCGTAAAGTTATGAAGGAAGTCTTGAATGAACTCACTTGAGAGCGTTGAGGAGTCCTTCTACGTTGTCAGCCGGCTGATCCTTCAGGACTTTAATGCAACCTTTCATCTGCGGACGGAACAGAGGAAAACACTGTTGCTCCGATTGTTCTGCTTCTGCACACGTGTGGAACTCACATCAATCTTGGAGGACTTGTTGAAGGCACCGTTAGGGTGGACGTGGTCGTAAAGGATGATGACCCCGACCATGACCCTCATGCAGAAAAGGACAGTGTCCTCACTGCTGAAGCGACTCGAGTATTCCCTGAAGGAGACGAAAGGAAAATTGAATTCTAATGAAGTCTCGATTGTGTTGGCTTCGCAGAACTCACGGTGTCTCAAGCATCACTTTGCAGATGCTCGCCATGGTGCTTAGACAGTCTGTCGTGTTCTCCAGCGGAAGAGTTTTGTTCTGCAGAGTCATGAACAAATCAAGAACCATTGAATAAACCTGAGTCACAAATACACCTGGACAGCTTCGATCCTGATCTTCCTCACCTCCGTCACGAAGTTTGTCGTTGTGTTACTGAGCGTCTTCAGCATGGGCGTGGCCTCGGCGTAAAACAGAGACATCCGATTGGCCATCTCGTTGTTTACTTCATTTTCAATATCCAACTGTCAAGGAACAAAAAGTCATCCTGGCTTTAGGCGACGTCACTGTGACAAGTCTCTCTACAGAGCGTCACCCACGTTCATGTTGTTTATTCGGTTCCGACTGATGGTCCTCCTGTAGTAGCTGAAGTCGTTCTGGATGGCGGGAATTCTCATCTGAAGGGAGATCAGCACCGTAAGAAAGATCGCCGGATCAAACTCGTGTCAGAGCACTGACCTTGAGCTCGTCGAATCGTAGCGTGAAGTGGAGGATCTCGGCGAACTGTTTGGCCAAGGCCTGTTCCCTCTCCAGGTGCTGAGTCGGCGCGTACGGGGGACATGTCAGGGTCTCCAGCAGACTCCGGAGAGCCTCCTCTGTAATCATTGAACAATCTCTGAGGAAAATGTCTCTTGAACTTCGCTTGAATAAACGATCGTACCGAGCCTGAGGGAGAAACTGTAGAACCTCTTGAGTTTGATGACGAGCGGGCAGACGGAGTTCCAGGCCTGCTCCTGCAGCTGATGATCACCGGGGTTCTGAATGGCCTAAAACGAAGCAGCACATTTTAAATCTGTAAAGACGGAAAAATAACAGGCCACGGTTGGAGATTGTGTTTGGAATACTCACATCTCTTATTTCCTGCCCAGCACCTTTGTACGCCTGCAGACCAGAGAGAATGTTCTCGGAGTCCTGAAGGACCGAGTTCACCTGGTTCCACACCTCGCGCTCTCCTTCTGTCGGTTGTGCATCTTCAATAACAAACATGGTGCGTCAAAACAAAAATAATACATCAGTTTAAAAAGATTTCAAAAAAATCTTTATCAACTGAAAATAAGAAAAAAAGACAATGGATGAAAATGAATGAGTAGGAAAATGCATGGAAATTTATCTTTTTGACATTTTCCTTTTATCCTAACGGACATTACGAGCAAATTTGTAACAGACTTCTTACATTTTTCCTCTTGTTCATAATAGCTTTGTTTTTCAGAGAAAATCTTGACTTTCAGGTTCCTGCTTGATTTTACTGTTTTTCTTTGTTGAACAAAGACTTTAAATCAGATGAGGACGACACTATAGACAATATATATTATATCCAGTGATCAGTCGTCCTCAGATAAAAGATTAAGACAAACTAAAACTTATAGTACACTAAAAATATATACAAATAGTGAACAGTTTGTAATTAAATTGTTACAACATCCATTTGATCTCCATTAGGGTTATTTACAGATGAAAAGCTGCAAGGAACCTTTAAATATATTAACAATGAAATCTTGTTACATTGACAGATGAAACATGAGCTGGAGTGGAAGATCATGCAGGAGGTCAGTAATAAGAAGGAGAGAGCAGAGGTCAAGGGTCAGCTTCATTTTTTAACTCAAACTGACATGAGAAACGTAATTCGTTTGAGAAGCATTTCAAGTAGTAAAACTTCGAAAGATTGACATTATATTCTTAGGCCAATTAAAATGAATCAACACAGTTATAACAAATTGGTATTTTTTGATAAATAATAGTTTCTTTTTTAAATTCTTCATCAATAACTGCAAATCTGTATGACCTACAGATGACCCCAATTCAAAAGCTAACCCTTGACCTGCACGACAAAGAAAGGGTTAAGTTAAACAAAAAGGTTTCGGGGTGGGCGAGGGGTGGCTCAGCAGACAGATGTGTATCAGCTATTCTCACTTTCAAAGTCAAGGAAAAAGTTTGGCCCCTGCTCAAGCTCAGTGCAAGTGAGCACTTTTAAGAGATTCCCCATTTGGTTTCTGGAAGAGAAAAACAGACGAGAAGGAGAGATGGAGAGTAAACGTCTGATGTGAAAAGTATTTCTATGAGAGGAGGAAGACAGGAAAGAAAGAGAGCAAAAAGTCAGAAAAGCAGATCCCTGGTGATGGTGAGAAACCTGCCTCGGAAAATGCATCATCTACCCCCATCTACTAATCTCTCTCTTGCCGCACTCGTTCCAGACTTACTTTCAAAGTCCAGGAAAAAGTGTGGATAGTTCTCTATTTCCCTTGTTAGGACTTTTAGCAGGTTACCCATTCCAGCAAACCTGATGGTCAAAATAAAGTGGTGAAGCACAAGAAACAACAAGTTTATTAAAAAAAAACAAAAAAAACATGAGATGATTTCACTAGACCATTTTGTAAACAGAATGTCACAATATCATTTGTTAATTAAATACATTTGTTATTGCAGTTGAATAGGATTCAATTATGAGTCCAAAACCATTGGTCCTACATTTCCTATGTTTGCATTAATTCAAGTATTGAAATCCTTCCTACAATAAAAAAAAAAATGTCAACAGTCAAGGGGGTTTTGCTAAACAAAATGTAAAAAGTTATCAACCATGTAATAGGAGGTATGATTGGGATGTCCTTTAATTCTTCTATCATGATAGTCGCTGTGTTCGTCCTCTTTTAAAACATTCGCTCACAACTGCTGACATTGATCTTGTCTTAAATGCTGGCATCTCTTAAGTTAAATAAAGTGCTATGTAAATAAAATTATAATTATTATCATTAGGTTCATCTTATAAAAATGACGTCGCTGGTCCAATTTGGCCCCTGGGCCTCTAGTCTTACACATGTTCTGTTAAGTATACATTTTAAGACGATCCCTGGATTGGCCACTGACGAAGAAGTTATACTGAATGGATGCAAATATACATGATAAAATGTGCCAGTCAGTAATAAACTATGTACTGTTTTAAAGTATGCATTTAGGTAAATCCATGAGAATTTTAAAGGTTAATTTTTTTAAATAAAATTCAAAAATACCTAGAATTACCTGAAAGAGTAACTGAGTTGTTGCTATTGTTTACACTTTTTACATTAAATAATTCAATGCACAATTTGTACTGGAATGAATCTCTCTGCTGTTTCGGTTTCAAACACTGTAACATGCCAAGTTTATATATTATTGTATAAAGTATTGTCTTCAGGTAAAAGGTTGCACCTGAGAATCCTCTTTTACCTGCACAGTCTAACACAAGATACTGCATGTTGAGTAAAAAAAAAAAAAGACAGTCAGTGTGCAGCACAGGGCTATAACTACTAAGTTTCATATTCCAGTCTGACACTTAATTTATAACAACATTCACAGCCGGATCCAGTGAGTCGTAGTTGAACATTCTTTTGATGAGGAATCAAACCGTCCAGGACTTAAGTGGTAGTGTGAAGCTGCGACAAAAGAGACACTGTGCTGCAACATGCACATGATGATCACACTGCGTTTCTCTGCACAGCCTCCAGCTCGCCGCAGATTATTTCCAAACTTGCCGCTCGATCCCACATCCAGCGTACATTCCTGCATCAACTGCACTTTCAAATCACAAATACTAGACGTCGAAAAAGATGCACATATTGAAGATCACCAATCGCGTGAAGTTCTGTTGACGACATGCGAGATTGAACCAGCAGGGGGCAGTACTGCGAAGCGTTTACTTCTATGGTAGCGTGACGTCATGTTGACACACGTGGACTCTTCTTCTGCATGGTTTCTACAGACAATCCCTAACCTGCGGCTACGACAGACAAGCTTGTCCAGGTCGTACTCCATGTAGCTCCCCGGGGTGCAAATAGTGCTAGACTAGCCATGATACTTAGACGGTACTAGAACCACTGGCCGTAACATTTTCTATTATGTAAAAATGTAATGTATTTAATCCAATCAAAACATGATCATATACGGCCTTAAACTATCGTACACTCCCCCACAGATGCTAGCTTTAGATCAAGCAAACCTTCAGCATGAACACCGATAATATAAAGAGAATTTCCTTGTGTCGTTGCCAACAGACATGATTTTCATATCCCAAAAAAAAGAACTAAATGAAAAACTGAAGCAATCTTCTCAAATAGACAAAAAAATGAATAAAGTACTTTACCGCAGACAAAACAAAAGGACATTTTCCAAACCATGTGTTATCATTATAGATGACTGGGTATATAACAACTTTAAAATGCTTAGCAGATGATTTACAGAAAAGGGTTCCACAACAAGATAGAGCCATGTGTTTATAAATTCAACAGAGGACTTGCATGTCGTCCATCTTGAGCCCTGAGGTGATCAGAGTAACTCCAGTTGCTGAATGTTACATTTCTTGTTTGTGTTTCAAACGCAAAGAGAAAACAGATCCACAAGTCTCCACCCAGAATGCATGAAATAACAATACATAACAACAATCTAATAATACGCTCAACAACTGATCCACAAGTCCTTATTTATTATTAGAAATATAGTATCATAATTTATATAGTAGTTTTTACTACTGAACCATGGCACATTTTCTTATTATTCAATTTAAGACAAACTTCTTCTATTCTCAGAGGGAAGGGAAGGATGACTGGGAATTTCCATTCTGCTCAATTCCTCTTTCAAATTCACACATCAATATTTCTGTAATGGATACAATGAAAACGGTGCTTTTTCTCGCAAGTGTTTGCCATCTTTACTGAAGTGAAACTAAGATTCGTGTGGTTGTGTTGCTGAAGTAGTAGAAAGAACCTTCTGTAGAATCAATGTTCTTCGGTGTAGACATTCTTCATGCTTCTTAAAAACTGCAACACAGCACAACGGTCTCACCGTAGTTTGTGCGTTGTAAGAAAACTGTAGTGTGTGACATCACAACGAGTAGTGCTAAAATGGCCTTCAAAGCTGCCTCGAAGTTCTGAAAGAACCTCTGCTACGACTGGAAAAAAACATGCTAATTATTAAAAAAAAAAGACCTGTGTCTAAACTGTCTTGTATTAAACCTTAACAGAAATCACAACTTTAAAGGGATTGTGCCTTAAAAAAGATGATAATGAAGGGATCTAATCATTTTCTAAAACTGTGAAAGATGGAATATACATGTACTGTGTGGTACTGTCTCAATTGTGTGGCAGTTAGAGGCGGGAAAAAATAAGTCACTGGTTTATTTTCATTTGCAGTCGGGTGATCCATAAGGGTATCTTTTACGTAAATAAGTCGTTATGGAATGTCAAATTAGAAAAGTGATGTAAGTGATGGTGCACAGTAAAAAAAACAACATGCATTGTTGTTTTAATTTGGATACGAAGGAAGTCAAAAGTAGAATTGTTGCTCTGGTTGAGATAATGAAAAAATATATAATTGTTTCAAAAATGATTTAATTTCTTGAATGAGCATAACAACTGACTAAGTAAAAGTTTGGACTATTTTTATTGCTTTTGTGCTTCAACTGATTCCACACCATCACTTAGTTTGTGGTTTTTCTTGCAACTTGAGTGAAATGACGCATGTTTACCTTCTCTGGTGCAGGAGCTCGGCTCGATGTCTATATCATCCGCTTTCTCTTTTGTCTCTGCAACACAAAAGGGGATCGAGTCGGTGAACCATGATAGTTTTGTAAACGTCAGACAGAAGTCAATGCACCTAACCTTACTTAACCTTTGTCACACTTCTAGATCCTTACCAAGTAAAAAAAACAACAACAAAAGTCTGACCATGATGCAAAGAGAATAGACTGTGCTTAAAATAAATATTTTGTCTTTGTTTTAAAACATGTTTTGGTGCAATATCTCACCAACGCACAATAATATTGATCCAAGTGATCTCTAGGTTCATGTTTTACTCGTATCTTTTTTATCTTGTACATGACCTATATCATAGTCGCACAAACAGGGATGAGATGGAAAATACTGAGACTACTGAGTGAATTATTAATTTGTGTTACTGTCGTGGAAGAGTCTGCAGCATGGAAACAAATATGCCATTTGATATACACGCACTGAGGATGAATTGTACCACACTTCACGAGCTAAAGAAATAGTGTTAATCACTATAGTAGATCAAGATTCAGCATTTACCACCAGTTAAAGGATAATGACTGTGTCAGATTATCCAACCAAGTCCAAATCAGAAAACAAAAAACTTTTGTTTACACAATCATGCGTATGACGGATTAATTGTCCTAATGTTACAGTGTAAACCTGTAGGGTTTATTTTAGGGTCAATAAGTAACAAAAGGCCAACAATCTGAAAGAGAAGTCATCACAATCCTAAAATGTACAACTTTTTTTTTTATGAATCACACCCAGTATTTTTCTTTCAGGGTGCAAGACGAAAGAAAATGTACTCGATGGATTGATGCCTGGAGAGATTTGGGTGGTGGCTGTCGTACAGAGACCTTTGGCACTCCTCATGGAGGTGCAAGGAAGTGTAGCAAGTAGATTTACTTCCACATCATGCACCATACACGCACTCATGCATGCAAACACATAGAAAGCACATGCAGACCAAACATTGCAAGGGGTTGAAGCAACTTATTTTTCATTTTCCATTTCTCCTTCCCTTTTAAATGGAACTGAAATTCTTCTCACACCACCACTCTCTCTCTGCTTCCTCTTTCCATCGCAAAAACAGACAGATCTTCCGGCCTGCGTGACAGACTGACAGAGATGCCAGACAGGAACCTTGTTTACAAACTTAACAGAATTCAGTCACAAATTTAGAAGTTGAATAGTATCTAAAACTAAAATGTAGGACCTTATTAAGAGCACCTGTTCTTAAACAAAACAGAAAACGGGACCAGTCAATGGACAGGAGATGGAAATTTCCACGCGGCTCTAAAACAAAACCCATTTGTTGTAAAGTGGTTTCATTAGGTGTGATAAGAAAGTAGGTGAGCCACAGGTCCTGTCATTCAACCACCATAAACGTCTAATGACATAAGATCCATGATCATCTGAAACTTGAGGTGACATTAAACAGGAGTTTCTTTCCATTTCATTTGAAAAACAAAAAAAGAAGGTGAAATATAACTTCTCAGTCGTATGACATGACTTGATAAAGCTCTCTCACAGTGGGGTTTGAACAAAGAGTACAGTAAAATGTGACTCATCAGACTCAAAAAAACACGCAGAGAACAGTTGTAACAGAGGAAGTGCATCAATATGACAGAAATACATCCCAAAAGTGACGGACAAAAACACTTAGTTCTCTTTGTTACCGTTTATAAAAAGGGGAAGGTGAGTTTTGAAAGCTGCTGTCACTTCTCCTTGAAAGAGAAAATAGAGCAAAATAAGGAGATAAGACAGACAAGTGTCTCAATAGCTGATGCAATGGTGCAATAAACGAACACCATCACCGTTTAGAGAATCAGCTACACATGAAAAAATGGCTGCACAAAAAGTTTTAATGTTTCCACACAATAATCAATACACATATGTGTAAGTTAGAAAGTCAGCTTCACACCCAACTACATTCACTAAGCCATTTGCAACAAAGTCATGGTATCAGAAACCAACGACTGGAACAAATCCGGTATGCCACGACAGAAGTGGACTAATGCAGTGATACAACTTTGCTCCGGTGTCTCGTGTCCAGCAGTGATGTAAAGCGACAGCGCAAGTCAGAGAGAATTTGTCAAACCACGGCGAGATGATGTCGAATGAGAAGAAATGGAGTCAAGGTCGACACACTGCACTGTCGGCCCAATAGTTTCTTGAAGGTGTGAAGAATCAACAACTGCACTTCACTACTTTTATCCACGGCACAATCATTTTTACAGATGCCACCCAGGCACAAAAAAATAATTATCATTAATTCATAATAATAATCATATAATAATTACCATTCACAACAAAAGCGCTACCATTGATCCTTGGCGTCATACTCACATTAGCTCTCCAATCAAATAACATAAAAATAACTTCAGAATGTTTTCTACGTTTCAATTTGGTCTCGTCTCTGCCGTCGTCAAGTTTTCGTATTTGTCGGCACGGCAACAAGGATTATATTCTTTCAGCAAAACACCAAACCTACAGCTTCCTCATTCACTGCTTTATACATTTTCTTAGAACATTCGGCATTGTACCCAAATACTATGCTTTGAGGGTCCCAAAGTACAGTGATCTTTTGCCAACTTGCAAAAAATAAAGTGCCAGTAAATACCAATGCAGATTTGCAACCAACACATTCGTTTTTTCAGGCCTTTCGGTGACCTTGACCCCTGAGATAGATAGAACACAAGGGTTAACATTTAACACATTCTCACACTACATAATTTCAATTATGAAATGATTCATGATTGTGATAGGTAGACAAGCTATGATTTATAACATTTATTTCATATGGCGATCATGGTTAAAGACAGGTTTATAGGCAGAGCCAGGAGGATTTATTATTCTCCAGAACCTGTGCATGTGCTGGCCCGGATCAGAGCTGTGAGTTGGAAAAGGCTGCTTTATACACTCGATCATTTTTTTTTAAAGGAAGAGATATTCAAGCTACATCAACAATATACCTAAATGTTAAATAGTATATCTGAAGGATTCAAATTTACTTGAAGTAACGCCAGAATATATCATTTAGTAATTTTCTGAGGACTAAACTAATTTCCCAGGTATGTTATGACACACTGGGGTGCAATGACAGAAGCGTTCAATCTTGTCGCATGAAGACCAAATGATTGAGTCAGAAGGGAAGCCTGGCAGTAAAGGGTGGGGGAGGAACACGCACATCTGTATTAGAAGCATCCCTGTGGTTTCACGCAACCTTTAAAGGGGTCACACAAGGGTTACTACTCAACAAGGTACTCAATAGGCAGTAATGCTTGGTGTGCACGTGTGTCACAACTCTGGAAGCATCAAGCTATTCTGCATAGCAACAGCTGATGAAAGATAAGAGCTTTGACACAACCCAGTGAGCTTTAAGAGACCATAAATATTTAGCCATTATGCAGCGTTAAAACTCTTGTGTTCACTGCAGCGTCACACAAGATCGTGATATTCCAAGTGAGATCAAACAACTAAATGCACCATCAGTTCACTCTCAATTTTAGATCCATGCACAGCAATTGCTTATGAAGGTAAAAAGAGTAGCCAAACAATCTACAACCGGATTCAACAAACTTTGCATTTATTTTAAGAAATAAGTTATATACTGACAACTGCAGACCAGTTTGAGCAAAAAAACTGATGCCAAAAAAACACTCACACACACAGTTGGCCATGATGTTTACTTATTTAACTGTGCCATGCACTCCACCCCCCTCAATGAAGATGCCACCGTCAGTAGTCCATTGTCAACCGTGGAACTTGCAAACGGGTTGAGCCTGATATGCAACTTCTGGAGTCTAAATTTACCATTCTGATAAAGAAAGAACGGATGATTTGCATTTAATCGTTTCATATATTCCCAAGGTATAGTCCACCTAGCGTAAAGATGCATTTATAAAACATTAACTTTACAAGAGTACATGTTTATTATTTAATGTGTGTATCTTAATTTACTTTGGTTAATGGTGGTGAAAGGGAAAATAAAAATAAATACCAGCGTCCTGACATCTGTACAAAGATGCTAATTAAATATCCAACTAAGTAAGTAAGTCATTTTTATTTGAATAGCGCTTTTCCAGACCAGTGTCACAAAGCGCTTAAACAATCAGAACAATATTCAATAAAGTACAATATATACTTTAAAGGTAAAGATAAAACTGATAACACAACAGGAGTTCCAGAAAATCAAGGAAAAGCCTGAACAAAAACTACTAACTAACTATAGAATTATTCGTACTTCCAATGTTCACAACTAGTACTTTTATTTTCCCACCAAAGATCTATCTCATAGTACTGGTTTGTGGAAGTAATGTTCTAAGAAAAATTAGAGTATAACAGTGTGACCTAATTCAGTCAAATTTCATTTGGCTCAATTTTTGGTCATGTTTGTCATGGTGTAATAATTTAATAACATTTGTCTAAACTAGTATAGTTTGGATTTTTTAGTGATGAAATTACCTCTTGTTAAACGTGCCTCCAACAACAAACAAAAGCAGCCTGATGCATAAATTCACACCAATGTGAGATGTGGAAAAAACTCTACTTCCTGTTCTTTCTCACACACACACACACACGAAAAGAGAAAGGGTCAAGAATCTTGCCACTTATGCAAAAACATCATGATTGGCCTTGGCTTCGGCATCCATTCCTGAAATTGCTGCACTGTTTTGACGGGCCAGGGAAACAACACTTCAAATTGGGTTAGGGGGACTGTGTCTCCCTCAGGCTTCCCTCTCCGGAGCAAATGTGACAGCAGGGCGTGTTGGGGGGGTGGGCGGTGGGTTGAGTTGAGTGTGAAGTGAGGTTGGCAGCGTTATGTCCTAATATGGACACGGACTAGGGGGGTGAGGGGGTGCTGGAGGAAGAGCATGGCTCTGGCGTAGAAAGGGGAAACCTGCACCAACACAATGGCAGTCTCGCGTCGCTCACGTCCCACACACCGTTCCACTGCACATTCCTGCACTTTTTTTCCACCATCATCGTCAGGTTATTACGTATATTTTATCAAAAAGGTCAACAAAAACAGATTATTGAAAAAAAAAAGAAAAAGATTTAGATTAATATACCTTTAAAAAAAATATATATCTACACGCATGGGCATTAAAAAAAATATTTAAAATTTTGAGGAAATTATTTGCTTTAGGTAAATTTTTTCCTTAAATGAAGAATGTAATGTAGGTAAGTAAGTAATAGTTATTTACAAAGTGTATTTTTAAAAAGAAAAGAACAGCTAGTATTGGTAAATAGAAAGCTTGATTTTAGTTCCCTCTCACATTTACTTACTATATAAAGAAAAAAGGATAAAAAAAAATAAAGAAATATTATATGTATAACTATTAAAGCAGGCAGTATTCGCTAATATTTTTGGCTTCACCAGAAAGCTCCAGTTACAGACATTGCAACCTGAAAAAAAAATCCAATTTCCTGATGTTACAAATTAACGTCCGATTAATTGATTTATTTCCTGGTCCCACATTACCCTCTGAGGTCACAGTCCAGCCCAGAGAACACAGTGTTACTACTAAATTAAAATAGCATTAATGCATTTCCAGTGGAAAGATGAAAACTGTCACTGACACAGTAAACATTTGGGTCAATGCTAAGAAGGCTGCTAGCATAAATAAAAAAGCACCAAGGGAACAACGAGGCCAGGAAGATGCATAAACGCCTGACATCACAGAGAAAGAAAAGGAGGGATTGGTATTTCAGGGAAGAAGCATAGACAGACGGCCGGCTATGATTTCGCTGTGATGCAGTCGGACTTTAGGCGAAGAAATTCCTCCTACGTCTCTTCTCAATGACAACTCTGTTCTGCCAAACCCGGCATATCAACCCAACTGCAGATACAAAGGGAACCATGTCTGTGTGACTGGGGCTTGTGTGAAGCTACTGTTAGTGGGTATGTGAGAACATCATGAAATCTAAACCACAACAAGACTCCGCCTTTCCTGGGTGGAGGCCATGATGATATGCTAAGTGAGAAAAAAAATCCTCCTCTGTGGAAAAAGAATGAAATAATAAATGCAAGTATGTAATAACACACACTTCACAAGAATAAAAGATACTTACGTCCATTTTAAATACAAAGTTTTTCTGAATTCCAAGTTCTAAACATATTCAGTGTAAAGCGACATCAAGGGGGATTTTTTAATAACTTTATACATAACAGGAGTGTGAACACCCTGATTTTCATATATTTATTGTACATGTATAGATACTTACAGATTTAAAAAATAATTAACAGGGTTTGCTTTGGAGTCCACTCATTAATTTACAGTAAAAATCTGGTCTGTGTTGTGGTTTTACCTCCTGCATTGTTTAACAAGGATGAAATGAAGTGTGCTAATGGGATTTGGGACACACTTGGAAGGGATGTTAGTCTATATATTTTAATGAATTAATCACACAAACCGTTTCAACACTTATTAAAGCATCTTCGGTTTGAAATACAATACACTTATTGTTTCAAATGCCAACTTTTCAAACAGACAATTTAAGAAGTGCTATACGCATTATGAACTGAACCTACATTTTCAAAACATTAAGCAAGTGCATTTCCTCAGTTTGACCTCCATACGAGTTCCTCGACAAAGAAACACGCCGAGTTTATTGTTCACTGTAAAAGAGAGAAAGTAACAATACATGCTGAAGTGGTAAAGACTTTCCTACCAAAAACAAAGCTATTTTTGGCTTGAATGTTGGCTTTGTTACAAGAAATGTTTTTTTAAAAGTGGTCGAAACTTGACGTTCCCGGACTCTCAGGATTCACTTGAAATACAAAGGCTACTCTGAAATGCAGAAGTCAAAAAACACTTGTTTGCTCAGTCATCCTCCATCTTCGGAGTGTTGCTCTCTTGCATTACAATATTTTTACTCCATTTCCTTCCCCCTGGTTTCTAAACCATAAGATCACAGATCCATGGTGGGAACATTTTTACCTTTAGAGAAGCAGAGTGACTTGTTGACAATTGAAATGTTAAAAGGATTTTTTTGTAAGACATTTATAAAACAAAAAGACCAACCACCAAATGTCCCAACAAACTTATTGGACACAAATGCAGCACACACTTATGAGGTAACAGGAATGGCTTTTACTAGACACAAATCCAAACGTTATCTAAATCGCAATATGGCAGAGGGCAATATCCAAATTGTTGGATTAGAAGGACAGAGATAGATCGACCTAGAAATGATAGTCTCGAGATGTTTCGGATGAAGCTTCCATACACGGATCTCACTGACATGCACATTTGTTTTATCAAAACGTGTGTGTTTGTTGTCATTTTATTAATCTAATTGTTGTATAGAAAAAGGGTGAGAACAGAATAGGTGATCACTGTTTAATCCCACTAACAGACAGATTGATCATAATCCAAAGCATTTATTTCCATTGTAACATAGGACTCTTTTTGTGACGACAAGGCAGAAAGATATACTCTTACTATTAGGATAGTAGAGGTAACTTACATAAATATCTAACAAAGCAGCTCATGTAGCCTTCAATCTGATGTCTTGAACCACTATAAAGCAACACGGATCATCTGAATGAGCACACGGGCCTGGTTCCTGACAGCTGCCTCCTAGTACACCCTAATATGTGTGCGATTTCAGACCGTTAGCACTTGAACAACAAACAGCTGTACGGATTTTGGCACCTGCTAGCATCACAACGTGGACCTGTGGGTTGAAATAAATTTCTTCCACATCCAATGATATATCTGCACATCAACCAAATGGGATATGTAGGCACACGTTAAATTTAGAACAGCTGTCACTCCTGTAACAGGAGATTTTTAACTCACTTCATTATTTATCAAAGCGCTAATGAGATAAGATACCGTCATGGTTTTCATAGACAACAGACTTTAAAAGCAAAATTCTTTACAGTTGAGTTGCTTGATGTATTGAAAATATATCTAAATAAAACATAATTTCTACAAATAACTCTAGATATTGAACAAACCTATTATATTGATTTATAAGTTAAATGTTGCTGGGAAATATTCGTGCTTAAGTGCACATTTGTATTTAATGCAATTATGAATGTCTAACTCCATTTGTGAATGAAATTAGCAAAAGGCGGGAACTGCTGCTACCATTATGACAATAATAAACTTTTCTAAAAGACACAAACACCTCAGAGGCTTGTTATTAGACCCTATTTAGGCCATGATTAATTGATATGAAGAGCTGTTAGAGTATAAATAAATAGTAAATTCAAAGACCTCTTGATTTTATCGGACCATCAGAAAGAACATTATTTTAGATGGACATGATCATCACAAAAATAAAATGTTATGGTAGGTAATCACTGTTTAATCCCACTAACAGACAGACTGGCCAGCCTAATCTAATCTTATTTAATCTTCTTTTCAATAGAATAGGTTATTACTATTAGTAATTCCTTAATTTCTAGTCTTTTGAAAAAAATTGATATGCGGCATTTTTTTTTTAAATGTGTATTTTAAAAAGGTGACCCCTTTGGGATGCACAAATGTATTATCATACCTCCAAAAAAGGCGCATTTCACATGATTTTTACTCAACACAGTTGAAAATCAAATCAACACCACAACCTTCTTGAAAATGACATTTGTTCACAATCAGACCGCAAGAGTGCCAAGCTTCTTCTTCTTATCTAGACACTAATACAATATTGAACGACAACTACCACATTTTGATAGATGAGAGTTGGCTAGCCTCTTTGATTGTATGCCGTTTGTTTTTAGCAATAAGACTCCAGAACAACAAGAACATGTAATCTGTTTATAACCAACACTTTCTGAACATTCAATCATTACTGCATTCAAAACCTGTATTTCAAACAGGCAGATGCCAACAAAAACAACCTCCTTGGCTCAGATAATCAGACATGATTATTCAACTGGTAAAAATGTGGATTGTTGTTATTGATGCAATGTAAACATTAGCTCTCACACAAAGTTAAACAAGATGACAAAGATAAAACCATTCGGCTGAATCCTGATGGTATTGAAATACTAAATTAAAAAAAGTATAGCAAAAAAAATTGGGTTTCAAAAAAAGTTTTGTCTCTAGAATGTCGCTAGCGGGGAATTCTTTTGAGCTAATTCCCCTTAACAAAAAAACAAGAACTTGTGATCACACTCACACTATTGAATTGAGAAAAAAAGTTTTACCACCAAGTATCAAGTGTGGTGGAAGAATTTAAAAGTTATTTTGCTTTTTTTTTCAGATTTAGTGACCTCAAAAAGACATCTGCAAAAGAAAATAAATTATGTGTAATACCTACACATTTAATTATCCGAATAATAAGTTACACAGAAGCAGCGTAAAAACACAACAAACCTGTGTGACATTGTTCTGATTCAACGATGGTTTACCAATATTATTAATAACATCACAACCTTACCACTAACAAAGAAATTCAGTCTAAGGTGTGTTTTATAATATTTCAGGTCACCTGTTTACAACAATAAAAAAACAGCTTTTCTCAGACATCCTAATGATGACTGCAAAACTTCTTCACTTTGCTTCGTACACTACACAGTAAATGCCAGGATGCAGAAAGACATTCCAAACACATTAACCCAAAAGGGATCAGGTTCATCCAGAACAGCTATTGTCACACATGCCGAAGTCAGAGAATTCTGCTAACATTCCACAAGTGCTGCAATACCATCAGAAACTGCTCTGTTGCCGTGCAGCTGTTGCTATACGTTCACGACACACAAAAGGTGTGCCATTGTAGTGAAATAGGACAACATTGACATTATTTCAAATCAGATAAGAAGCCATCCATGCAAACTAAACAACATAAGCTATTTTAACTTATCCTTGTGTAAATCAAGGATCAATGATAGCATAACCTATTATTGTTACAATCTAGATAATTAAACTATTAAAGCAACCAAAACATTTATCGTGACGTGAGAACAACCTGGGAAAAAAACAGGATTTTATAATCTATAGTTTGGATTCAAATGTAATGAAGAATGTGTGCAGACTCCAGTGTTTGTCCCGGTCTTGACCCTTTAAACACATATTTTATTGAGTATTATTTTTGATTGTTTAAGCGGTTTGTGACCCTGGTCTTGAAAAGCGCTCTACAAATATAAATGTCTTACTTACTTACTAAAACAATGCCCTGTGGGGTAGAATGCAAAACCAGGAGAAACAGCTGTTGCTGTCAGGCATTTACAACATTCTCACACCCTAAAGGCACTTTAACTGCACCAGAGTGATGACTTCTATACGTTTTGTTTTGTTTTCTCACAGAGAAGCTATAAAATGGAAATATCTTCTTCACATGGATCTGTGAGCGAGGAAGCTTGTATGGAGCCGTTCACTCCATCAAACGAGTCAATGTTTTTGGTTGATGGAACGACTTTCAGTTTTAAAATAATTCGAGAAATGAAATTACAAATCCATTTGGACTTTTGCTAACTTTACTTGTTAGCTTCAGCGTCGGTTGGCTAGCAGAGCGATAGAAAAATGACCATAAATCCCATAAAATAAAGACGCTCAGAGTTAAGTAGACGCCGGTGGCTTTTACCACTTTTAAATTTAAACTTAAACAGGAATAAAAGTCAATGTAACGGATCTAAAACAGCTATGAGTGAGCTAAAGTTAGCTAGCGGGTTAGCGCATCATCCCCCGGCGTTACCCTCCATGTGAAGCGGTTTGACAGTGAACAGTCCACCGTGTCCAGGTGACGCTATTTTTTTTATTTTTAATCGCATACCATTACTTTAAAAAAAGAAACTCTATCCATTACATATAACTCACCGGTTTTATCTTCGCGAGAAGGACTTTCACAGCCACAGCAATGGAAGTTTTTTTGGTCCGCGCTCTACTTTCCGCGACCCTGGCAGCCACAACACTCCTTCCTGAGCGAGGGGAAAGTCGTGAAAATATAAGTTAAGCCCCGCCCACCGGCAAGTTGATTGGTCGATTTTAGGGACAGTGCGCGGTGAACCAATTAAATCGCTCTTTGGTTCTTCGGCGTCCAATAGGATGCGACCATCTAGCTCTCCCTATACAGTAGCTTGCAAAGATTTTCTGCTTGAAAAACTCAGTCATTGATGCGAACAGTGTGATGCACAAGCGACGCTTATTCCTTTGTTTGTGTGCAGTTATTCGTACTAATCTTCAACCTTCATATTATTCATCTATGAATCCTGAAAGTAGGTGTTAGGAATTCATTACCACAAACCAGGGGGGCAAGTCTAAATACATACATGTAATTGTATCAGAAAGAGTAACAAATCCACAGACTCAATAGATGAACAATGAAAACAAATCTCTTTTTATGAAGGATAACACATGGTTAGGAAAATGCTTTCTGGACAAGTTTGTGGAAAAGTGGTACACTTTCTTTCAAACATTAATGATCTAATACAAATAATGGACTTGAATTGAATCAAAACTAGAATATTATGAATCCACATGGCTAAAAAATACGTTTTAAAAAACAAGTAATAAAGCAGAAATATCTTGGTTATAATACGGTGACAAACATTATCTGGATTTTGATGGAAGATTTGTAAAAAATATTGGGGCTCTTAAAGGTGATTACACACAACATAGATTCAAACATCCGACATGTAGTAACTAGCCTGAATAGAATGTCAAATGCATGTTTGTGCTGCACAGAATGAAGGTTTGCACAGTCAGCCCTCAGGGCTGCAATGTAAACCATCAGACCATCCACACACTCAAAGCTTCTAAAAATGTCAAGACTTTGCACAAAAAAACAAAACACACACACATTTTCCCATCAAGGCCAAGAGCTGTGCAGCCCATCCAGGCCTGAAGGCTTAAACCTTGAGTTAGAGGTTAGAAGCTTCTTCTGTGAAGAACAGTCAAGGGTATGCTCAGGGTAAACACACCTCCACAAGACTGTTTGGCCTGGCCAGGTCAGATGATGGGGGTCAGAGTACACCCACGCCTCTCGCTGCCACAACTGCTGGTTGTCATAGAGTCGGGTTTCCTTTCCAGGAAGTTTACACACACCCACACATCAAGACTTGATGATTATTTAAGGTGTTTTTCTACATTTGAAGAAGATATATTATCATAGAACTCCATTAGAAAATGTGTTATCCATTTGTATTTGATTTTCATGTATTTTGTCCATATGCAAATGTGTTTACTAGCAAATAAACTTGGTGATTGTAACCAATAAAAAGTGATTTTATGGCCTTTTATTATTTTATTTTATTGTTTTCCTGTCAGTGCTTCAAAGTGTTTTGACCTTTCAAAGTGCAAAAAAATACAGAGGTTGATTAGGAACTTAGGGAAATTCTCCTTATGTATGGTTGTGTATGTATTATTATTGTACTATTGTTTGTTGTTAAAATAATTTTTATTTATTTATTTTTAAACTCGTAGGTTAACTGTCCAAACGCGACCCCTGCTGGTGACTAACTGTATTGTTTCGCTACTAATAAGTACAGTAGATGAAAAGATGTTTAATTTACATGTCTACGTTGGTAGATCTTCAGGAATTGTAAACTATTATTTAAAATGTACTAATCTACTTTACAGCAGAACACAATACTCGCGTTTTTGATAAAAATAAGAAAGGAAAGTTCTCATTCTATTAGGGTTTTTACAATAAAACATCATAAGAGAATGTTTAGAAATAATGTGACTTTACTCTTCCAACACAACAAATAACAATTAAACCGGGAATATTCCACATACGTGACATTCTTTAAAATGGAATAATTGAGGTTCATCTCATTTTCATATATATAACGTGATGATACGTAGGGAAACTTTGAGCTATTGCTAAGTTAATAAATAATTGACGTCAACATTTTTATGTTCATCTGTAGTTCTCTCTCCCACATGCAGTTAAGTAACAAACCACTAGATGACACCAACACACCAATGCCTAACAGGATTTAAAACAGTTACATTAAATAAGATTTCCAAACAACAACGAAAACTATAATAGAAGATATCTATTTTGAAATGTTTGAAACTACAATACTTAACTTAAAAAAGCAACATATTTATGACATTCTTGAAGAAATTGGACGGATGGTTGTGCTTAAATACACAGCAAATTTCTGAAAATAGAAACATGAACAAAACAATTTTGATAAAAGATTTATCACATTGTCTGGGACACGGTGTTTAATTTGGATTAGAAAGAAGGCAATTCACCTTTTACCAGATCTATGAAACTGTATCTACAAACCTTTTGAGTTTATTTAGATATGAATTATAAATAGCTGAATAGCAAGGTCACTTAAAACTATTGGCTGGTAATTGTAACAGACATAAATAGAGTTGTCTCCAGGTGAAAACAAAGCATCATTTGTGTTGCCATTCTCTTTGGAGAGAGCCGAGCCTCTGTGTCCATATCTGGCCAGAGTCCAGCATGCTGTTGTCGCCCGGGGCGTCATGGCCTTGTTTCTCACATCTCTCGCTCCTCTGCTTGACATTATATAATAGCGGACGTATAAATATTTGATTGCAGTGTTCATCATAATCCTTTCCCTTGTGTTCACAGCCTGTCGAACATAGGCCGGGGAGGGTGATGTGTCAGCGCGTCCTCTTGTAGGTCAGAACATTACAAAAACAAGAAGAGTAAATGTCAACCGGGCTTTTGAAATTGTTCTCGTTTCCCCTTTAGAGCTGCTTCGCTGAGACAACTTCATTACAGCTTCTAAATGTTAGATGAGATATGAACCACGAACCTTGTGTGGCAGGCTAAAAACGGCTCACACTTTCCTCAGGTCTGCTAACACTAGTCTAAACTGCTGTGTGTATTTCCAGTGGCCTCAATTTGTAAATGTGACCACAGCAGAGGAGGCATCATCGTACGAGTCAATCTTATCGAGCCTCATATTTGGGGGAAAAAAAGCCCCCGGTCTTGCCAAAGGCCACAGTGTTTGTTTCAATACTGCTGGTTACACTTTGTCACCATTAGAAAGGTTCCACGTCTGCAGGCAGTCGTCCCAAATGTTTAGGAAGTGCAGTAACATCATCATACCCACAGCTATTTGTGGGATGATGCAGACCATGTTTTTGCTGCTTTGTTACACCCATGGGTCTCGCTGAGCTGTCAGACTAATTGGCTTCTGCTCTCAAACTGAAGTTTGCAGTAAAGACACACACACAGGGACACAGATCCAGAAAGTAAACAGCTTCTCTCATAGCTTTGATCCAGAAAGGTGCCACAATTTGATATGTTTTGGACCTTTTTCTGGACTTTTTATTGAATGATCTCAGTCTCTCCTTCCACTTGATCGAAGTAAAGGTCCTTCTTCACCTTCTTTCTAGATTCCCCAATAGGGTCATAACAAAAATCACCCTCTATATTCATGCATATCCTCTTATCTGCTTACATGAACCTCATTGGCTAAAGCTTTCTGCTTTAACCTGACGTCTTCATTATGAGCCTTCCCTCTAGTATACTTATGTACTACGTTATGTACCTCAAACATTTAAAGCATACAAACTGATTTATTTCCCTAAAGGTATTTGAGATGGAAACTAATGAATGGGTCGCATTAATCTTAATTTTCATGTTGCATGCTTTTAATTTAAGTGCTGTGAATATAAATAATTTAAACACACATATTCAAAAGTCAAATTAATTTGTTTAACCTTGACCTAGAGACAAAAAAAGGAACACATTTGTTTTCAGGCCTTTGGGTTACCATGACCCTGAGATAGATGGAAAGAGATACTTTTGTGCTTCTAAAAAGCATTATTCCTGATGTTAATATCATTTACATACAGCTCCGTATCTCTGTTTTACTGATACCCTTTCAGGAGCCAAGGTCACAAACAGGTAGGTTCCCACATAATTTGATATGATGTTTATCCTTTTACTATTTATGTTTGTAGGTCACATGTCTTCCATAATGTGATTGTCTTAGTAATGGCTTGGTCTAGATGATTAAGAAAAATAATTGAATTGTTTTGTTTAAAATGACGTGTATGGAATAAAAACAATATGTCCATAAGAAGCGATCGGCTGTGGAAGATTCATGAAGCAGTGTCATATTTTAGAGCTCGGTAGAGGGCGCCATCAGTTGAAAAGGATCTGAGGTTTTTAGCTGTTGAAATAATATATTATACAGGAGAGAGTGACATTTAGTAGAATCTTAAAAAAGACTCCATAAAGTTTAATTAAACCATCACTATATAGTGTTTTATTTGTATTACCTTATTAAGTCATACTGTGTAGTCACAAGAGAGATAGAACTTATTTTGAAACTGCTAAATGTTAACGAAACCCTGCAGCTCAAGGATTACAAATAATATTTAATAGATAATACATAATGCTGTGTTTCTGAAACACAGCTAAAAATGGCTTTAAAATTTGAAAATCAAAACCAAACAATTAATATTTTAAATTATATATCTGCTTATTTCTTGCGATTCCTAGCGTCAAACTAATCCACATGGTGGCGCTGTAGCAGCAGTCAAACGATCATTAGGGGCTGTCTTATATGTTCCAGGGTTAAGATTATTTAGCAACCAGTTTCAGGACAGAAATCCAGTTGAGAATCTTTAGCACACTCCATTTATTTTAAAATGCTGTCTGGACTTGACTGAAGCCTTTTTTTTTACAATGAAACTGTCAGATTATACAGACTCTCTTTATGCTCGTATTAGGATAAATCATTCAGATCCCGTTTACCTCGACGGAGTCTCGTGTAGCCTTAATATCATACAAGCCTACAGACCAAGATAAAGCCACGGCTGCTTGGTAACCTGTCCACGCCGCTGCTGGGCATTGTGGGAAAACAGAGATAACTCCTCAGATGATCTGAATGTATAGAGGGGGATACAGGGAATAATCTGTCTCTGTAGTCGAAAAGCAGTGGTTCCCATAAATTCTCCGTAAGCATCTGTGTTTTGCTGTCATGTGTTTAGGGTGTCCCGTGCCTCTCGCCCTAACTAGCTGGGCTAAGCTGCACCCCGCCCCCCCATTTAGTCCCAGAGGGGGAGACAAAAGTTGGCTTGAGGTTGAGTTATCAGCATAACTATGGATACAAATGGATTCTCCACCACTCTTAGATCTCCTGACGATGTTGCTAACATTTTCAGGTCACAGATGCGTTACCGTGTAAACGACCTCTTGCGATATTCTTTCATGTGTCTAAATTTAATTCAGTGCTGGTGGCGCAGCAGGATCTCAGCCGCTCCCTCAGCATGAAAGGACCAAAACACAAACTGCCTTTTTCCTTGTATGCAGATGCTGCCACTTCATACCTGAGACCTCAGCACTGGTGATATTTCATCGGGGTGTGTGTACTCTGCAGATAACGTCGCCCTGTTAACACCGTCTGTTTGTCTCTCCTGGAGGAAGAGAAATAGTGTTGGGAGAGCAGCAACCCTGTGAGGGATGGAGGGGAATTCAACTCCTTCTCTGCGATTCTCATCTCATTATCTCATATATAGGCGCTTGGCCGACGAAGAGAAGAAAAAGTAACTCTGCTGAGTAAATTATCGATGCTCACTGAAATATACATGAAAGTCTTTGCTCCTGCTGGTGAATTATGTAATCCAGAGCTCCGTGAATCAAGTGCTCCCAATCCCTGTCGGAGCAGTGTTGCATAACTCTTAAGATGCGAGTCAAAGAGCATAAGGAATCATCATTACTTCGGCTGGAAAAAGGACTCCTCTCTTTTCAACTCTGGCAGCTGTTACTATGGAAAACAAAAAGACGTTCTCCTCTCTGTTGTTTTTTTCCCCCTCGGCACTTGTGCGAGATGAGTCTGATGTTGTTGATGGCTTCGCTGCAAGGAATGAGAAACAATGTGAAGAAAAATATGAATGTAGGAAAACAATTTAAACTTGGGTATAATGGTTGGTAGGTAGGTAGGTATTTGGGGAAGGTAGGTAGGTATTTAGGTAGGTAGGTAGGTAGGTATTTAGGTAGGTAGGTAGGTAGGTAGGTAGGTATTTAGGTAGGTAGGTAGGTAGGTATTTAGGTAGGTAGGTAGGTAGGTAGGTAGATAGGTAGGTAGGTATTTAGGTAGGTAGGTAGGTATTTAGGTAGGTAGGTAGGTAGGTATTTAGGTAGGTAGGTAGGTGGGTAGGTAGATAGGTAGGTAGGTATTTAGGTAGGTAGGTAGGTAGGTAGGTTGGTAGGTATTTAGGTAGGTAGGTAGGTATGTATTTAGGTAGGTGGGTAGGTAGGTAGGTTGGTAGGTATTTAGGTAGGTAGGTAGGTAGGTATTTAGGTAGGTAGGTAGGTAGGTAGGTAGGTTGGTAGGTATTTAGGTAGGTAGGTAGATAGGTATTTAGGTAGGTGGGTAGGTAGATAGGTAGGTAGGCAGGCAGGCAGGCAGGCAGGCAGGCAGGCAGGCAGGCAGGTAGACAGAAAATCCCATTTTAAACATTTTGGGAACAATTATTTGTATTCACATAGTCCGACTGATATTGGGTTTTGCAGTGTTTTTTCCAGATTTTTAGAGACGTTGATTTTTGGCAATTTCTTTTTACTTTTCATAATTTAGAAAATTACATTTTTTACTTTATTTGAGACTGAATTTCACATTTTCAACATTTGGGCAAAAAAATGTATTTTACATTTTAGAGTTGGGATTTTTGGGCAATCTTTCAATGTTTTGGAATTTAAAACTTTAGCTTTATTTTTTAACAGGAAATCACATTGTGGAAACATTATTTTTGCTCACATGGTCCACCAGACATTGAACTTAAGGCATTATTTCAAATTTTTAGGGATTTTCTGTAATAAAATAAGGTCATTTCTTCAGTTTTTTCAGACTTCAGAAAATAACACTTTCAACATTCGGGCAACTTTTATTTATGTTCACACGGTCCATCAATATTGAACTTATAGACACAGGCAGGTCATCCGGTTTATCCAGTTCCATCTTCCTTTTTAATCTCCCTCAAGCCCCTTCATTGATGCATCAGATACAGTTATAGTGGAAAAGCTTCTATTGATCCATCCGTCTTTTTTCATTAAGTTATTCTGATTGGATCAGCCGCTCTGATGAGTAATTAGACAGCTCCTCTTAAAGGTTAATCCATCAGTGGATTTTCTTTTCTTCCCTCGTGTCACCGGTTAATTCCAAGACAACAACGCCAGGAGTAATCTGGCTCATCATGTGGACGAGTGTGTCCTGGAGGTGAACGAGGGATGAGAAATTAAACGTAACAACGAGATCGTAAACTCAACCGAAACAATATCATAGTGAACGTGCGACCAGTGCTCACAACCGTTCAATGAAAAAGGAATTAAAACATGTATTTATTGACATGAAACGCAGACAAACATATGGTCTGATCCTGCATCTTTTCAACTTAAGAACAAGGCGAGTCTTAACCGAGGAGACATGTTGTGAGTGCAGTTCTTCTCACGGATGATTGTTTCGCCTCTTCATGCATGAAAACACTGCTGGCTATCAAATGCCAACATGCATCTGCATTTGCACATAAAAACTCTGCGTCCTGCTCTTCCATCACGCGTTAATGCCTTTTGTCTCGGGCTCCCTCGACGGTGTGAATCCACTCAGGTATATTCATCGCTCCCCGTCTTGCTTTTTCCCCTCACGCTGCCGAATTAACCGAATTAGGCAAATTATTATTCCGGCTCTGCTCTGAAAGCGCCGCGAGTCCCCGGCTCTCACATCAGACACGCTCCTTGAACTTCAATCAATGTGGCTTCCATTTTTAGACGCTTCCTCTTATCAAGCGCTTGCTTGCACCACCTGACTCTACCAGCTATCTGTAGATACCTGCCCCTACCTACACCCCCCTCCCCCATCCTCCCCTCATCCCCTCATCCCTCCCCTCCTCAGTGCAGGGAAAGCCTGAGGAGGAGAATCCCTTTTATATGAAGTGCAGAGCTGTAACCTCCTGGCTGACAGGCTGAAGAGGTGAAAATGAGCAGAGAAGATGGAGAAAAAAGGGAGGTTCTGAGCTTCCCTTTCCTCTCCTCCCGACTTTTCTCTCACATCTCCTGTCGTCCTCGCTCTGGCTCAGGCTTCGCTCTCTAATTGGTATGCAGAGCCAGGCCTGCTGTGTTCTGCAGTGTGGGTTTGTGAACGCCGCTGTATGTCAGGGAGGAATCGCACTGCAGTGGCGGCCGGGGTAAGCACACACACATGCACACACACACACACACACACACACACACACTCACACACACACTTACATAAATACTCACGCTGCTGCAACAGGAAAACCCCTTTTTCACACCGACCGTCACGACTTTATCGTGAGGGAAATATACACTATTTTCATTGCAGTTCTATGATCAGGTTGAAGTAGATATGACAGCGAATATATAACTATATTCTAGTCTCATTTCAAGAGACACACACTATGTGAATAAAAGGACATTTGATTTGATTTTCTGGAACTCCTGTTATGTTATCAGTTTTATCTTGATCTTTAAAGTATATACTTTATTGAATATTGCTTTGATTGTTTAAGCGCTTTGTGACCTTGGTCTGGAAAAGCGCTAAACAAATAAAAATGACGTACTTACTTACTTACATCCCGTTGTTGCTGTGGCTGGTGGTCGATATGTTCAAAACCGCCATGAAACTGGAGCTTTTGTGTTAAGTTAATTTTACATTTATGAATCCTTTCATTTGTATCTTTATTAAAAGACAACATTTTTTAATCAACTAAGTACCAAATACTTGTTAAGCGATTGTATGATTTACAAACTTGAAATTAGTCTGTGAAATTGTGCTTTTATGCCGTGACTTCCGCTAAAAAGTATTGAGAATTGCATAATGTCTCAGTGTCATTTGAAATATAAATCTTTTTAGTAATATGTTAGAAGAGAATTGTCTGAAAAAGTGTCACTTGGAATTAGCAGGCAACATGTTTTTACGTTGATTATTGGCCTTTTTTTTTTTAAACTTTTCGTAATAACAAAAGGAGCATTTTCATGACGTTTATATTTTTTTAGACTTCAGAAAATCACATTGTCAGCATATTGGCAACATTTATTTGTGTTCACATGGTCGGCCTAATATTTAACTTTGGTTTTGTGGCTTTTTTTCCCATTTTTAGAGACGTCGATTTTTTTCAACGTTTTGTAATGAAAAAATATGGAATTTGCCCGTTTTTTGAGACTTCACATTTTCAACATTTAGGAAAAAATTGTATTCACCTGTTTTACCTGACATTGAACTCTGGTTTTGCAGCATTATTTCCATTATGTCATAAGATAATTGTCTGTAAAAGTCTCACATGGAATAAGTAGATAACATGTTTTCTACTTTAAAATTTTAATTCATTTGAATCCTATCTTTTATAAAACACATGATTCATGATCGTGCAACAGAATAAGAATATAACTTGTGATTCTTACATCCTCTGGCTTATATACGAAAACATCTGATCTTTACTTAAAGTGTTGACTGCAGGAGCCAAGGTCTTAAGCAGGCAAGTTACCACAAAATCTGATGATTCATATCTTCCAGTGCCTTTAGACCTTAACCTCGCGTTCTCATAACCTTTAGTTAGAGAAACTTGAAAAATGAAGGTTAAAGCAATTTCTAACTGAAGCTATACCAGCTAAGTTAGCTAGCCAAGCTAGCTAGCTGCCGTCATTCTATTATGGGATTGTTTACCACCCTGAAACACTTTGTCAATTCTTAAATATTATAATCTCAATTCTTGCTTCACCACTGAAATAACACAGCCATCATTTTTTATATCTAACAAAGGAGGACATTTTATGAACTGGCCAAAGGAGTCACAAATAGGTTTGCGCTTGTAAAGATTATGAATCTCCTCCATGAAAAAATATAATAAAAAGTACAAAAGAGATATTAAAATGGATTAATAGAAGCATTTCTTTAAAAAAAGAAAAGTGTGATAAATGTGGCACACATCATCTGAATGTATTTAGAAATTCCTGGACCATTTAAAAAAAAAAGTAAAAACGGCTTTTACAGAATAGATTTGACTAAGTTGCTAAGTCCCACTGAGAAGAGGTTTGATTTATCACATGCAGCCTCCAGGACTGGTCACTTGAGGACAGGACGCCTTGCTGGATGATCCAGTACCGTAGCAGCCTCCGCAACGGCTTATTCAATCAGGCGTGTCCAGGCTTCATTAAGTGAAGTAGCTCAAGTAAGACGCTGATCTACAGTCGTGGGCATTACATAATTTCTATGCCTTGGCAAATAAGCCTCTGGAAATTAGCTCCTCATTTAACCACATCCACGCACACAGTATATCAGGGAGTGCAGCTGTTATATATCGGGACTGGTGATGATTTATTTTTATGTTATTATAATCTCCTCCTCCTGAGAAGTGTCCACTTCCATCACCATGTTTTCAAATGTCTACCTGCCTAATAATTCAGTTTTATTTTTCACAAAATGAATCTTATCATTTTGAATAACACAATCTATATAAACAATGAAGAAAGAATTAAAAGACATAATAAATATTCATAAAAAACATAATGAACTAATCAGCTTGTAGTTGACACTAAAATTTGAATTGTTTGGTCATCTTCTCCACCGCCTAAACACGGGTGTTGCTCTTTTTTTTCCCATCGACGTCTGTGAAGCTCCAGCACTGCAGCAGCAGGAGGAAAGTGGGCCAGCAACGTGCCTCCACCAGCGTTGATGGATTTTCTCTCCTGATGCCGGTTGAACCCAATTACAATTGAAGCAATAAATCCTTAGCAATGCAATTTCCCCTCCAGACAAGATCTGCCGGGCTTCCCTCTTCTCCTCCTACACTCGCCGTCCACCTCTAGCTTTATCCCTTTCCTCCTCCTATTTTCTCCTTCTTTTTTTTGTTGTTGCTCTCTCTAAACTTCATCGTTTTCTCTATGACGCCGTCGTCTCCCTCTCTTTTAGCAACACTCTCCTGTCTGACCTTGATCTCTCCTTTGTGTCTGAAAAAGAACATTTTCTCTTTCGTCTCTCCTCCTGTCAACACAAACACCTTCACATTTTCTCTCTCGAACATTTTCTTGTGATTTGAAACATTCCTGCAGCCACTTCCTCAAACTAGTACTTTTCTTCAGGTTTAAGATGCAACAAATTGGTTTAAAATAACATTGTGAACGATGAAGTTCTCATTTAGAATTGAAGGTTAACCTCATGTTCTATTTTGCTTATATTAGGACAAGTGCAGCTTTAGACAAAATCCTTTCTTGAGAAATAGTTTTTTGGCGATAAAAATGTTTTTGTTGAGTTTAGGGTGTAAAACTAAATCACAGAAGGGTCTAATAGCAATCTAGCTCTTGGTTTAAAATCCAATTATTAATTGAACTGAGGGAGGAAATGGGGGTTCCTAGAGATGACCCATTAAGCAGAGAGAAAGCAGGTTCACAGTGAAAGTTACTTTATAAAAAATGAAATTAGTTAGTCGACGAAAAGCAAGAGTCAAAGCTCGACTGCCTCGGTCGAAACACCTTGTGCGAGTAAAAACTTCTAACGGTGAGAAGTCTTAAGCCGTTGCTACATAATCAGGTCAGAACCTCGGGCTTGAGGCGGCGTGAAGACTCCTGACCTCAGCTTGTGTGCGAGAAGAAAAGGCAAAAAAAAACAATTAGACGTAGAAGTGTTCAGGTCCCATCAGGTAATGTTGTTTGCCGTCGGCCCAGAGCTTAAAATAGATCTTTTGCAAACATGCAGCAGCACATTTAGACGTTAACAAAATGATGCCGTCGCTCAGACGCCAACTTCTGTAGACGATTCTCACTTGACCTCTGTTCGGAATCGTATTTGTATTGTTATTTTGACAGTTAATGATTTCCAGCATCTGTGATGTAAAAAAATATATATAAGAAAATTGAGAAATAATATTAATTCATTCATTCATTGACAACCGCTTTATCCTGGGGTCGGGGTTGCGGGCAGACTGGAGTCTATCCCAGAGTCATATGGCGAGAGGCAGGGGACACCCTGGACAGGACGCCAGTCCGTCGCAAGAAATAATATTGTCAATGTTATATATTTATCTACATACATACATACATACATACACACATATATATACAGTATATGTATATATATATATATATATATATATATATATATATATATATATATATATATATATATATAATATACAGTATATATATATATATATAAACATATGTGTCTAAACATTCCTAAAGTTACCGCGGTCAAAAATTAACCTCCGTCCTTGTAAAAAAAAAAAAAAAAAATCCCAAACTTTCAGTTACATAATTCGACTGATGTTCGCTCGTTAGATCCGTTTAGATCTGGAGGAGAAACTCTGCAACAGCCCTCCTCCTCGTCCGCTCTAGATACGCCTCTGAATATTTAATCAAGCCTCTTTTGAATGTCTATTTTTGGTCGGGCTTGGCTCAATAATTCAAAGACCACTTCTCCTGTTCTCAGCTGAGCTCCGTGCACCGACGTAACACTCGCGAATGTACAGTCGAGGAGCCGCCCCCAAAATATCAGGTCTGGTGACCTACGTTCAGATGATAGGACGACTAATCGATTATTCAGATCATAGGACGATTATTCAGCTCTCACCTCATCAAACACGTGAAACTAGAAAAGCACTCAGAAGGTGCATACCTCAGCCAAGCAGCTCATTTCACTTGCAAAACAAAACATATCACCATTAAAACGACTATCACGGTTCCATATAAAATAGGGATACTTTGTACCGTAATGGCACCAATTCTGACGAACACAGATGTCACTAGACTAGCTAGAAATATATATTCCTTTTCTTAATTTCCCCATTGTTTTTTTTTCCCAAATTTCGGACTAAAAGACAAACCTTCCGAGTGTACTTTAAATAAACATAATCATATCACAGTCATGGATTGGCAGCACCCGCTCCCGTGTCACATCCCAACTAGCCTGTCACAGCCCCTCATGCATAACGTCTATCATCCACACTATTAGGTCCCAAAATAATACTGACAGAACAAAACCGAGACAACGATTGACACGAGTTACAAGTTGTAGAAATGGCTCTTCTATTTTGCCAAAGCAAACAAAGAAACACGCAAAAAAAGAAAAACTGTTTTGAGACAAAGTGGTTTGAAATATTGTCCTAAAGGCATAAAAAAAAAACCCCACCCTGACTAGTTTGTAACCTCCAACCATATTCCCTAATCTGCTAGCAATCTTATTCAGTAAACAACACATTTACACATCTTGGAACCAGAGTAGCAAAATAAAATATATTGTACACTGTGCTTTTGGACATAGATGGATACATGAGCTGCAGGAGTCTGTGACAAATCCTTCAAAACCTGCCCGGATCTAGATGGTATTCAGGAAAAAAAATATCAACAATATTTAGTCATTGATTGTGGAGTTGCCGGAAGGATCTCACCGTGCTCTCTAAATAATCCTAAAGACGTTAAAATGAAAGATAAATGTATTTATGATAGACAAGAAGTTAAAGTATAATATGAACTGTAATTGAATATTTGGGGTTTCAAAACCTAACTGGAGCAAATGTTTAGTTAGTTTCACTTTGACTGCTCTTTTTTAAAAGTGGGGTTGAATTCCCATCAGGATCCGTTCCCGATTCAAAACCTGTCATGCCGTATATTTTCCGCACCTGAACCTTCCATGTATGTAGGAATTGCATTAAGGTGTGTGTGTTGATGTGTGTGTTCATTCATTATAGAGACAGATGGCTCAGGTTTGTGAGCTCGGTTCATATCGGCACGACTGCTCTGCTCTCTGCGTGTGTGTTCTGTTCTGGGTGTGTACCACGCTGTGTGTGTGTAGACTGCGCCAAAGAGTGTGTCTCTGCAGAGACTTGGATCTGCGCTGTGGCCGCGGACGGTGTTCTAGACTGTGGCGGAGACTACAAGGGGTAAATCGAGGTGAAAGTGCAACAAGGAACACGCTGGAGAGGATGAATCCTCAGGTATAGTTTTGTACTACTTTAGTTCCCCACACCGCCAGGAGTTGTTCTGATCTGAAGAGGGGTATGAAGGAATTAGAACTTGAATTTGTTACATTTGTCAGATGGTCTCTAAACCTATTGAGATGTTTATTGTGTCTAGTGATATTTTTTATTAACTCTCTGTTTTACCCTGGATACAATAATCCAGGCCAATACTAATACAATAATTAATCTTGTTTCATTATACCAAAAATAGGTTTGGAAAAAATATATTTATTATCTTTATTTACGGTATAGTATGATCATGATTGTATTTTCTCCCTCTGATTTGCTTGAGTTCACCCCACGCACTTTCTTCCCAAAAACATACAGAGTTTGAACTCAAAATTGTCTGCTTGTAGTAGTGTCTGTTTAAATGGTTGTGAGTCCCTGTGTGCCTTGCCACAGACCGGCAATCTATTCGGGGTCCCCCCCCTAAATTTGTGAAATGTACATGTCATCTAAAACCAGGGACTTATTTCTATAAACGTGTTTCTTTCTACAGAAAAAATGTTTGAATTTATGGTTTAGTAGCTTCGTCTAACAATCCCGCCGTCTTGTTTACAGTGATATGGAAGAGTGGCTGCGATCTCGCTACAAAATGTTTTTATACTTAATTTTAATGAAGTAAATGGTGGTAAAAAGCAAAAATGTCATGTCACAGGATCCCAGGAGGTTAAATATGTCTCTTGGTAGATCTCTGGGCGTGGTTTTAGTATAAATGGGAGTCAAGGCTAAACCTGGTCTTGGATGAGTACCGGTAATAGAAATCAAAGATAAACTGATGACACTTTCCCCGACATTTTCTACAATCATTGGTCTAATTTTGAACAGCCATGACTCATTTAATAAAACTTTTTACTAGTAATTATAAAGATGTTCTTCTCTATTTTTGTAAAAAAAAAAAAAAAGGAAACTTTAAATTTGGCAATTACACACTGGAGATTTTAAAACATTGTAGTTTCACTTTCCTGACACACAGGGTCGCCAGAAACAACATTTAAAACCTACATATTGGCACATTTAGGTATAAAGAAATGACAGAATGAAACGCAAACTGCAAAATGAACCGAAGGGCGTGTGATGAAGACGTAAATAATTCAGTTATTTGAAACAGGAAATTGAAAGTGAATTTGAAGGATATGTCTGCGCTGGAGCTCTTATCAATCAGTTAGAAAACACACTCAGGCAGCTGATGAATAGAAGAGAGAGAACAGTCACGTTAAAATTTTAATTGCTAAGTTGTTATATCAAAAATCGCTCTAAAACTTCATCTTCATCTCTCTGGTTGTACTACAGTGAGCATCTGCCCAGAGATATTGTTACATGTGGGGGCATTCACAAAGCAATTAGCCCACTAAAGTGCACCTGCCTGTGTCTCCCATGCTGCTCAGGATGGATCCTTTATGGTTCACTAAAATGATTCCCTTCCTCCCTCTTTTCTCCTGCGCCATCCCTGCGTCATTCATCATGCTTTTAAGCAAGAGAAACTGAAGTGCCTGCACACTAAACTCCAAGATGAGAGGATCTATTATATGTTGAGAGAGGCCAAAATGGAATCATTGCACTGCAAGATAGAAACCGAGTTATCCGGTCGTGTCATTTACATTTTTACGCTCACACTATATACTACTTTATATCCCTATCAAACATGCATATGTTAATATAGCTGGAAATGATGTAGCGCGGTGCTGAAGTGGTCCATTCAATTCCATTAGTTATTGGATGACTTTAATAGTTGAAACGATAATGCTAATCTAATCCATTGAATCAAAAAATAAACATATTTAAAACCACTTTAGCTGTCCTAGCAACCAGACAAATAGGACCAGTCGGATATGATTAAGCAACATTGGTCAACCAGATAGAGGTTCAGAGGAGATTTGGGTTGAAAAAGAAGGCGGTTTATCAATCAATATTTCCAGAAATATAGCTATTATTGAACTTAAATCGAATTTTTAATTAATATTTCCTTCTTTATATTCGTTCTTTATATCAGTTCTCTTAAATAGATCTTGGACCTCTATTGTATCGTCAGTATGTGTCCGTTTGTACAAAACTCTCTTTTAATTAAAATAGAAAATATTCTTAATTTTCCAACATACCAAAAACACTTAGTTTTTCTGTAGATTAAATCTTGTTTGGCATAATCCATTCTGCGTTGATTGGTCAACCATCGAGGGTTCTCACCGTCTGTCATCCATCCCTTCTGGAAGTCACTACCTTCAAGGTACTTGTTGTTTAAACAAAGCAGGGTGTGATTAGGGCTGGCTGGAGGAGGAGGGAAGCCTTTATTATGTCACAATTGGCTTCGCTCTCGTAACCTCTCGTTCGCCGAGATTTCAGACCAAAGAGAACTTTATAAAGTAATAACTTCAAAACATGGTCATGTTGGGGAACTTACTGCATCCTGGAGAGGAAGACTTCAACATTTGAAACATGTGAGTAAGTCAGGAGAGTTGGGTTTTCACATTAATTGCCCTTTAATTTTATTTAATTGAACTTTATGTAACAATTATATTTCACTTTAATACATTGTAATGTATTTTTTTCTTTCTAATTCTGATGATGATTGAAGTCAGGAACTCAATCTTAAAATGTTCTCTTAATTTATTCCTTTTTTAAAAGTTATTATTTGGCACCTTCTTCAAGTCTCTACTTGTATACAATCTGTAAATGAAAGCTACAAATGGAGCTCTACTGTAAGTTGGCAAATCAATGGCACCATTAAAAAGGAGCGATAAGTGCAATTATGTTGGCTCCTCAATGCCGGGCAACCCTCATTAAAAAATTATTTGATACTCTTAATATTTCATATTTTTACTTAATAATACCCCTATGAGTACTTCAAATTGTCTCGAAAATTTAAATTCCTTATTAGATATAAATGACCGGAGATACATTATTTATTAAGTTCATCTTCTGTATGGAAATATGCAATTAGCGAAAGGCTGCCATGAACTTTGAATACATTACACTCAGCATTTTTTATTGTATTATATCCAGCAACACTTTGAAGGATTTATTTTATAAAATAATAATGATAATAATATGACATTTTTTTGTGTCTTACAGACGAGTTCGAAATTGTATTGAATTAAAATCCTCATAAAATGTTATCTATTAAACTAGATTATTTGAGAATGAACGTAATGTAACGTTTTTTAATGGGCAATTAATGTGTTGATTTAAGTATCTCCGAAATAATTCGTTGACCTCTATTGTTCTCATCAGTATGTGTCTGTTTGTACATTTGAAATATTTAAATAAGAAAATGTGCCCCGCCCACTGAAAACACTTGACAATCACACCCACTCTGCTGTGATTATCAACCATTAGGGTCTGTCACACAGCGTCATCATACCCGAAAGTCTTCACCTCTAAGGCACTTGTTGTATAAACAAAGAAGCAGGGCATGCTTCGCAGCAGCAAGAGGAGCGAAGCCCATTATTACATCATAATGGACATAGCCCTTGTAACCTCTTGTTCGCCGAGATTTCCGACGATTTGATCACCCCCCCCCCCCTCCCTGGGACCCTGGCCAGTGAGTGGCTTTTTAACTACTTTGGCAACCTAAACCCCAGAGATGGAGCACCCCAAGGGAATGAGGGAATCCCTCGGAGGGGCACTTTCCAGCCCCCCTTCCAAGGCATAAAAAAAAGGTGGATACCCTGAGCTGCCATTTGGGGCAAACGCACAAACAACAGTCGGGATCCGTCTCCCAACCTTAGGGAGACCTTTGGATCAATAAGTACTGCTACTACTGCTCAGTGCCTTTTCCTCAGTTGCAACTCCAGAGTGGAGTCGGTGTGTGTGGAGGTGAGTCCGACTATATATAGTCGGAACCTCTCAAACTCATGCACAAGCTCAGAGAGGCGACATTCCATGTCAGATAGAAGTAACTTCTGGAGCCGCGGCTCGCCGCCCAGCCTAGGCCTGCCGCCCAGCTCACAATGATCAAACACCTTGTGCCTGGCCGGGCCCCATGGGTGTAGGCCCGGCCACCAGATGCTCTCAATCGACCCGCACCCAGGCAAAGAAAACTGAAGATGGGTTTTTGAGCTACTCTTTGTCTGGTTCTTCCCGCCAGACATGTTTGCCTTGGGTGACCCTAATAAATGAAATGATGAATCACTTCTGTTAAAGAACTTGTTGTATATATATGTATGTGTCAGAAGTTTTGAACTTCATTTATTTCCATGTAACTTGTTCTTTTCTGCGAACTGCAGATATAATTTGTGATTATCATCATTTACTCTGCTCTGTCTATTAAACACAGGAGAAGTCGTTACACAAATGAAATTGGAGCTGTTTTTTATATTGTCCTCATTCCTCACAGCAGACAGAACATGGCCCAGATGCCGATTTCAATTCTGCTTCTTTGTTTTGCAGTAACGCATCATGAAATAGAAATACAGTTGCTTCAGGTTGTCAGCAGGTATTAAATTGCAATTGGCTTGCATATATATAATATATATATATATATATATATATATATATATATATATCTAGTAATGTGGATTCATAAAGGATTTCCGTCTTGTATCTGCAGCTACCTGATGAAAGACTAACAACTACAAGAACACAACGTAGGTGCGTCACACTTCAAAATGCTGTTGTCATGGTGTCGGCTCTAAATGGCGTAGGGGTTATTGAGCCAGACTCTAAAAGTCTGCAGCAGTAAATAGATGCTTTTCATTCACACCATCACACGCCGACGCACGCACACAGTAATCCTCCCGGACAACCTGTTCCATTTAATTCTGCACTTTTGGCTGCTGGCCCCCGGCTTCCAGACCGACGAGGACCTGAAAAACGGCGACAGAGAGAAGTTAAAAAAGACGAGGCTGCCTCCGAGTGTTTGTGCTCAGCAATGTCCTGAGTGCTCTGGAATGTTTGTGAAAGCAGCTTTATTGATGATCTGTTTATTGTCATTCCTTGACAAAACCTGCACACATGTATGCTCCAGCACCTGTAGATGTTGATGAGAAGAGATGGTGTGTGTGACTCTATTTAAAATTAACATTTCTGTTCCACTATTAGTGATCTCAGTCTGTGAGTTTAGTGGAAAACCACTTAATCAAACGATGAAAGCTTTGTAAAAGGAAACGTGGGGAAGAGCTTAACGCTTTAGGAAGATACAAGTGAAGAGGAGGTGGGTCAGGGAATTAAGGGCAGCTGTCAGTCCCACACTGACGAATGACACGTCGCATTTGGACCATAAACTTCTCACAGGCACCCTGATTTTTACTCCATGGAGTCCTTTTTTTTTACTGGTCTGTCGCTGTTTTTTTGTTATTGGATTCTGTGTTTCATTTTAATTAATGGCCCTTTTATAGTGTTTTAAAATATAAGCTTTAAATTCAAATGCTTGGCAATAACGGAAAGTGACTGAGGGGGCGAGTAAATCTGTGAGCAAAGCGGCGTGTGAATCAGAGGCGACTGGCGAGCTACTGAAGTTAAATTCTCCACACAGAATGGCATTGCTGTGAGACGTCACCCACTGAGTCTCTCTGTGGAAACATGCAGACCTGCTGCTTTTCTGCAAGATGTATTATTGCCCATTGTGGAAAGAAGGACGGAATGGATTTTCATAGGCTGGGTTTCCGATCTATGTTTCTGCAAATTAAAATCAATGCTTCATTTTAAAAATAATTCCATTGTTTTCATTAACAGTCATATTGGACATCAGTGTACAACACGTTTCAAAATCCAGAGTCGCCAGATGTCGGCAGGCACTTCTTCAGAGCCATATTTGAGTCTAGTGGTCGTTATAGAGACTTAGAGTTCAGATCCTGATTCAGAGAGGGACTTGATGGGCTGGTCATAATGCCCTCAATTGTGGTCCTGCTCTCTATCGTGACGTTTTCAATGTCAAAAGCTTGTTATTGTTGGTCACAAAATGTCTGGAGGTCCTTGAGGACACAAACAACTGACTGGACTTAAACTAAAGACCAAGACACTGCAAAGAAAGAGACCAAATGCTTCCAAGACCAAGATATTACCAAGAATAAGACCTCCAAGACAAAGATACTATCAAGACAAAGACTTAAGACACCACCAAAAGACTATTATTACAAAGACCCAGACATTGCCAAAACCAGAACCAAGATGCTATCAAGACAAATACCAAAATACACCCAAGACCAATACGTAACCAAGAGTAAGATCATAACATTTCCAGGAAATGAACCAAGTGGTAGTGTCTTGATCGGAGTAAGAAGGGATGTTACAATCAGGTTGGATGCTGTGGATCATCGATACCGATCAGCCATGAGAGCCGATCACTGATACATATTAGATAGACAGGCTTAAAAATCAGGGTACATTCAAATAAATACTGTAAGTTACTTAATCAAAAATCTAAGCAAAAAAAAAAAGTTTACCTTTCCTGTAATTCATGTTTATATATATTGAAACAAAATAAACCAATATATACTTTAAAAAACATCAATATGGTCCAAAAGACTTAATGAGTATTACAAATGGTATATTTTTAATAAAAAGGGTGGATTTCTTGCTTTTTTAGTCATCAGTCTAATCCTAACATAGCTGAACTGAGACAGCAGTCGGAGAACCCCGGTGTCTTAAACCCCTGAGAAAGGAAGGTCATCTAGTCAGATGAACTCAATCATTTTTTGGGTTATTTGCCTCACCTGACTGTTAACCTCGTATGTGTGTTAACTGACGTCTAAATGTTCTGCTTCGGCTGTTCTCGTATTAATGCCTTTAAGTGTATTTCCTTTGAGGTATTTTTTGTTTTGCAAGACACGCACTTTTCTTCACACTCACACCCAGTTTAAAACATGTTTGTTGTGGTTTTGTCGAGCCCAGATGAGCCCAGAGTGAACATTTTTGTTATTGATTGTGATGAAAGGACCAATACATTGCTAATACTAACATCATGACACTACCAGGAAGAAAACGAAGACACTACCAATCCCAAGAAATGACAAAGACACAATGAAGATCAATACATAAAAAAGACCACTTCTAACACTGAAAAGTGTCGAGACAAAGACAAAGGAAAGAAGTAACAAAGTTAATAATAACTATGACTGAGTCATATAAACAACTTGTATCTTCTGGAGATCCACAGCCTTGAGTCCACTTCTACTGTCTCATGTTGGGTACTTTTTTGTAGTTGAAAACAGAGATAAATATACGCTCCAAAAACAGCAGCATAATCTATGAGGTCACCTAAAATATAATACTAGCTAAAAACATCATATGAAGATCACGTTTTATTGTTGTTTAAAATGTATAATAGATATACAGACGTGTCTCCAAAATTAGAGTTGAGATGAGTTCACTGCAGAATCAGTCAGAGTAGCTGCAGCAGGATTACGTAAGGCTTCTACTGCCAAACTTTTACTTCAAAGAAACTTTTGTGGTGTTTTTCTCAGAGTGAGGCAATCTTGCTGAAAAATTAAGGATCCTGTACTCAAAAAGAAATCCGTCAAGATAACAAAGAGCAGCGAAAATATGCTATGTATTACCTGAGCTAAGATGACAATATATATAAAGTCAGAGAACAGAACGTTTACAAACCACACAACCAGATCTCAGTCTGTCACATGTGAGAGCAGAAGACTATTTAGAATCACTCAGAAAACATTAAAAGCTGCTCTTCCAGACACACATGGAAGCTGAAGGATAAAAGAAAATCAGCAGCACTAGCAACTTCTGCAGCTTTTTGAAGAAATGTCAACATGACTTTGAATGTACGACAGAATTGGCCATGACGCTTTTCTCCCAAATATCAAAGCTTAAGTCAGACTAATTGATGGTTTCTCAGCCTTGTCAGATGTTATAATGCATGAATATGAGTCACACAAGCGGCCAAAACCTCTTAGTATTCTTGGTAAAGAGAACAAACACGTTATTTTTTTAATACTCTTTTATATTTAACTGTCTTTAACAACTTCAGTTTGAGTGTCATTGGAAGTCTCTGGATGATTGTTGACATTCATTATCTCTGTTCCTTATCTTATATGAATCACTGGGATCTTCAAAGGTCAACATAGAAACATGAACATTAAGTGTGAGGATGCTTTCGAAAATGGTTCCCCAGGCTCTAAATGCCATTGAGCGGTTCTACTTCTCCAATCAGATCCACTTTTTTCCCAATAAAAAGTTCAAGTTTCAATCATTAATAGAAAGGCTTCATTATTTAAATATAGGTTTAGATTGGTTCAGAAGTTCTTTGCACACCAAGCTCTCTTTCTGTGTTTCTATTACCTGATCATGTCTCAACATCTGTACATCTCTTCCCAGCCAGTCGCAGCAAGAGGCCGTTCACACCGAGTCTGGTTCTGCTCTAGGTTTCTGCCTGTGAAAATGTACAATTTGCTGGGACCTGTTTTTTTTATAGTCTCTTTCACAGTGTTATTAAAAAAGTGTCTAGAAATAACTCTTATGATTTGACACTTCAATTGAATAGAATTAAATATTCCTATGGCGATTAATGAGCCGAACATTTAAAGCACAATTTAACTTGTGAGAGGTTGTCAGCAACATAAGGTTCTTTTTTATAACCACTGCAATTTTCTCCACCTACACCCTTCATCTCAAGCACTCCATTGAAGTCGGAACCGGAATGAACGGAACATGACAGACTGGTGATGGGAAGAGAAAAATGGCGCTGAGAGGAAGGCTTTCTTTAGCGATTAGAATAAGACACTCCATTGTGAGATGCTTTAACAAGTTGAGTCGTAAGTGTGGATTTTTTTGGCGCTCTTGCTGATTCCAGTGGCTGTTTGATGTAAAAGAGGTCACGAACCGCAGCAGAATGTAATAGCGGTCACTCAATCTCAGTGTTGCTCAGCTGTGCACCGCACACACAAACTAAGACGGGAAGTCAGCAATGAAAAATAAATGCTGCCGCAGCCTCGGGGCTTGAATAGAAACACAGAATGAGATGGTAGATTAGCTCTGATAGCCCGTGTTCTATTATAACGCTGCTCTTTTTTAATCTTTTGGCAAACATCCGCTCCATGTTTGCTTCTGCATATTGATTACCTTCGGAAGGGAAGTGTCTGTAACAGTAACGCTTCATAAATAGAACAGGAAAAATGTGCTCAGATATCGCTGTGTTTATATGAATAAAACCTATTTTTCTTCATGAAACTACACAAAAAATATCCTAATGTTGTGCCCAATAGAAGGATTAGATCACAGGGAAATATCAATTTCTTCCGATGCCGGTGTGTTAACATTCTGGACGTGAAGTGAATCAATCAGGCAAACAAACCTGCCTAATCTGCTCTAAGACGAGGCACAAATTGGTTCCATGTCTTGGACCGAAGCACGGAAAACAATAACAGACATTGCCTCCAACACTTAGAAGGCTGAGGATGTTTGCTTTACGAGTAAATATTTGCAACACAAAACAAGTGAGCTTCAGCTGACAATTCTGAAGGAAGCTTTATGAAATGTATTCATTAAAACATAATGTTAAAAATAAAATTGAGCACATTGTAAAAGCTAAAACATTTGTGTATAGACTAAAAGCTTTCAGTCCAGCGCCTTATACTACTTATTTATAGGTTTGTATAGGTCAAAGGCCTCCAGGAGGCGCACTTACAGGAAGTGAAATAACCAGGTGTAAGCGATAATGTGCTGAGGAAGACGGTAGTAGAGGTGGCGGTAAAACACCAACAGCTGAATAATACTTTGATTTTGTTTTGTTAAGTTGCATTTTATTGAACTCGATCATTGAGTCGATGGTGAGATATTAGAGACGGCAGCGTAAAGAACTGACTCCATTAAAAAAAAGACAACAAAAGTGTTCAGAGCATTTAAAAGCAGATGGCCGGAACTTTTCCGGTACAATGTTTTATTTCCGACAATCAAAAACCTTTTTGAAAAGTATTTCTTGTGACGCAAGTTCAAAATAAGACACAATTCATCAGTGGTGAATTGCAATGTTTTGGGTGACTTTGGAACGGCAACAATAAACGACTTTCCGGGTTTTTACAGCAGCTTACTGTGCTCACACGAATCATTAAACACAATGATTTTGTTAGATCTTGATTTGTCCTCTTGTCCTGAGATTTTGTGATGTAATTGACAGGTTGTTGTCTCATAGAATTAAAATGATTTTCATTGATATTATATAATACAATAAACAATATGGGACATTCAATCGTTCAATTTATGTGCCGCGTAATCCCTTATGGGGGGTTGGGGGGGTGGGGGGGGACTGGAGCCTATCCCAGTTTCATTGGGCAGGAGGCCAGGGAGACGCTGGAAAGGACGCCAGTCTGTCACAGGTCACACAAAGACATACAACCATTCACACACACTCATACCTACTGTCAATCTTCCCAATCAACCTCTGTATTTTTTTTAATTTGGGAGGAAACAGGAGTTCCCGGAGTAAACCATCACAACACAGGGAGACCATACAAACTCCACACAGAAAGGTAATATAATATAGCTTCTCACTACAAGAGTTCAGCTTGATTTGTTTTGTCTGATCCGACGGCTGCAGATGTTTCCCGCGAGCACTTGACCGCCTGTAATCCGCCTCAGACACAAACACGAGTCTGCGATCAGCATTAAGCTTGATTTGGTATCTTCATCTCTTAATCTCCCGACTCTGCTGATTGAAATACCCAGAAATAAAAGCCAACCTCCGTCTGACTGGACGAGAGCTCTTTCCCAGACAAGTCCCACCAAAAATAGCCGCCATCGATTTGACCCTTTTAATGATGCGTACAGTTTATTCTTGGAGGACGGGCGGCGGCGGCGACCGCGGGCACATCAGCAGCGGGTGGCACTTTTATAGTTGATGTAACTGACTTAGCTAATGAGATCATGGTTTGAACACGTTCTCATTGGTGCTCGGATTCTTGTTGTTCAACTCGACCTAGCAACATCTAAAGAAGAAATACTGCAAATGACACCGACGCGAAAAAATCTATAATTACGGCTCCATTGTGCTGCCACGGTTGCGGTGTCTGTTTCTCTTTTATATCAGAGCTCCTTCTGCACTAAAGGTTTCAGTATAAGCAGGTTTTCCTTGAGGCTACGGTGTCGATAACACTTGGCTAGTTGAGGCTGGCCTATGGAGGGCGCTGGGGATGTCTTTTTTATTTATTTAAATCTTTTTAAAAAATTAATAAAAAAATATTTTCCTTTTTAGTTGTAAAATAATCATAGTTTGTGGAACTATTCACTCCGATAAACTATATATTGCATTGATTCATGTTCTGGTTATAATCTTGCTTTGTGTTCTTCATATCAGCTCTTGTATCCATCAGTGTCATTTTTCTGTAACTCCCCCAATCGTACATCATTGCAAATGTAACCAGGAACATCATTTGTGCCAATTACCATCGTCTCTGATTATGATTTTAGATTATGGTGCTGGAAATAGCACCACCGATACTTGCATAATGTGCACGATCAAAAAAGTTGCTGAGTCGCTTTTGAGGACGTGGATTTCATCGACTCAAACCCCGCTTCATGATCTTTGATTTTACGATTTTTTTCCTTCATTTTATTATATTTGAAGTGTCTTTGTGTGTTTTTGTGATGAAGTGTTTTTGATGATCTGATGCAGAGGAAATAGTGTTGTTAGTTCTCATTTAGTAGTAAAAAAAGATTTGGTTTATTCTGTATGATGTATGTCACAGTATAATTAAAATGTCTTTTCCACTTTTGATCTGAACAAGAAGCATAACAATTCATTATTATAAGTCTAAGACTACTCTTTGACTGTTTCTTTTATTGGTAAAAGCAGTCGCCAGTTTCATTACGCACAAAAGCAGTCATGTTTACTCTGTTTTGCTTAGCATTTTGTTCATGAAGAAATGGGATTGGAAAGTTTCTTCAATTTAGTTTAAGTGAAGACTTGTATATTAACTTTGGGACAGAGCGGTGCGTATTTTATTTGGACATTAGCTTGATACATTGCAGCTGCCAGGATATGGGACAAGGGTAATTCTTCACATTACAAAAGCTAAAATGTTTGCTCCCTGCAGCATATTTGAATAAATTAAATCCAATCATTTCATCTCATTCAATTTCGACTGTTTTTCCCCGTGTAACACCCTTGAGGAGCTGTAGCCTGTCTCAGCTGCTGAGGACGCAGGGCGAGGGACACTCAGGTCGCTCAGAAGAAACACAGAGATAAACAACCATTTATTTACACACTTACAAACAACTTAAAGTGCTAAATCAACCTCTCGAAGATTTTTGTCTGTGGGAGAAAACCAGGTTCCCTGAAGGATTAACCCAATGACTTTCTTTATATTCATATATGTGTTTCAATTTGACCTTGTTCTGTATGTCAGTTATATAAATAATATTATAATTTATAATCAACTGAAATCAAACAATTTTCAACTATAATCCAACAATTTTCAACTATAATCAAATCATTTTTAACTGTAATCAAACAATTTTCAACTATAATCCAAACAATTTCAACTACAATCAAATCATTTTCAACTATAATCAAACTATTTTCAACTATAATCAAAAAATGTTCAACTATAATCAAATCATTTTTAACTGTAATCAAACAATTTTCAACTATAATCCCAAAATTTTCAACTACAATCAAATCATTCTCAACTATAATCAAACTATTTTCAACTATAATCAAACTATTTTCAACTGTAATCAAATCATTTTCAAATATAATCAAACAGTTTTCAACTATAATCCAACAATTTTCAACTATAATCAAATCATTTTCAACTATAATCCAAAAATGTTCAACTATAATCAAATCATTTTTAACTGTAATCAAACAATTTTCAACTATAATCCAAACAATTTCAACTACAATCAAATCATTTTCAACTATAATCAAACAATTTTCAACTATAATCCAAAAATGTTCAACTATAATCAAATCATTTTTAACTGTAATCAAACAATTTTCAACTATAATCCCAACATTTTCAACTACAATCAAATCATTCTCAACTATAATCAAACTATTTTCAACTATAATCAAACTATTTTCAACTGTAATCAAATCATTTTCAAATATAATCAAACAGTTTTCAACTATAATCCAACAATTTTCAACTATAATCAAATCATTTTCAACTATAATCCAAAAATGTTCAACTATAATCAAATCCTTTTTAACTGTAATCAAACAATTTTCAACTATAATCCAAACAATTTAAACTACAATCAAATCATTTTCAACTATAATCAAACAATTTTCAACTATAATCCAAAAATTTTCAACTATAATCAAATCATTTTTAACTGTAATCAAACAATTTTCAACTATAATCCCAAAATTTTCAACTACAATCAAATCATTCTCAACTATAATCAAACAATTTTCAACTATAATCAAACTATTTTCAACTGTAATCAAATCATTTTCAAATATAATCAAACAGTTTTCAACTATAATCCAACAATTTTCAAATGTTATCAAACAATTTTCAACTATAATCCAACAATTTTCAAATGTTATCAAACAATTTTCAAATGTAATCAAACTATTTTCAACTATAATCAAACAATTTTCATTTATAATCAAACTATTTTCAACTATAATCAAACTATTTTCAACTATAATCAACAATTTTCATTTATAACCAAACACTTTTCAACTGTAATCAAACAATTATGAATTATAACTGAACAATTTTTAAATTCTAATCCAACAATTTAACTGTAATCAAACCATTTTCAATTTTAATCAAACCATTTTTTTTATGTAATCAAACCATTTTTAAATATAATCGAACAATTTTTGTACAACTTTTCTATTTTACTAAAACGGAATATTTACCTCTTACTCTAATTTATGATATTAAGTTTATTTATTTTTAATATAGATAGATTGATAGATAAACTTTATTGATCCCTCTGGATTACATAATTAATCATTTAATAATGTCCTCTCAGCATTTATGCATGTCATGTGATCACTAATTATGTCACGTTACATTATGTACGGTGAGGAAACACAAACTCAGACACAGGTTCCCTTAAGTTTCCTTTTCTTCTATTCTCTAAGATCATCAGGGTATTTATATTTGGTTCTGCACTTGACATTTCATGTTTGGAATGTGCAAAATTTGTCAGTAAACTTTTGGAAGTTTAAAGAATAAGAAGGCGAGAGTGAGATAATGGAGAACACGAGAGTTACTATATCAGGTACTAGTTTGCTGGTATGGTGACCTTGACTGGTTCAAGTATTTGTTGAATGTCATGTAATTGTACTTGATAATAGCACAACATGTCAACATAAACCTTTTCAAAAGACAAACTAATTCTTTCATGTTTGAAAATGTTGTAGAAACTGTATGAAAACAACATTCCATATCCGTTAACATTCCAAATTAAATTCCATAATGTTTAGTTTTCATTCAACAGAGATTTAAAATAATAGTTTTTAACACTCCTGGTCCTTTTTGTTGTGAGCTGTTTTCTTACCACAGTTGTCTTGTGTGAAAGAATGTTCTTCCAGTATGACCATTAATAAGATATGAACATCCTCCTCTTTCTGTTCTGATTCTTCTTTCGTTTGATTGAATACCTCACGTCTCAGGACCCGCTCCATCAATGACCTCCTCTCATGACAAATGACTCCCTTGTCGGGTCAGGTTGCCGAGTCACGACCGAGTCGTTACTACCTCACAATTTTCCAACTCTTTTTGAATGGTGGAAGTCTAAAACTTCATGGACTTCTTTTGACTAGATATACTGTATGTATCATTGACATTTGACCTTCAAAGTCAGTCATCTTTTTTGTTCTTCACGCTTCTTAGTTTTCTGGATTAAGCTTCAAGGTCCATTATTTAACACTGAAAGATCAAAAACTATTTATTGAACAGGTGGTACAGAGGCAAAGATTACAGAACAGAGATCGCCCTCTGGTGGCCTTTGAAAATTAGGACAGAGTTTCATGAAACCTCATCACTTCTACGTACAATTTATATTAATCTTCAAGGAGATTATGACTGATATTGATCCAGAGCTACTTATATTAGAAAAGATCAGACCCATACAAGTACAACCCCAACAAATACCCCAAGAAAATGTGTCAAATGTTGCACCTTTTTCCCATCTGTCTGTCGTAGCTAGTGCTGTGTTCTAAGGGGGTTGTATGTTGACCTTGAGACACCGATCAGAGAATGTGTGTCTGTGATGAGAAAAAGTGTGGACTCTCTGGGAGCAGTGCTGGAGAAAAAGGCTCTTATCCAGGTCAACCCTTGACACCCTCTGCATGTCCCTATGGCGCTCTAGGTACAATTTCGGTCCCCCCTACAATATCGGTCCCCCCACTTCCTACGGGATGCATCAAACGCTGCATATGCGAACGTCTCTTTAAAATATTTTTTATGGGTTAAAGAAACGTCAACAGACCGTTTACATGATACTTTTTACCACATAAAACATTTATATTGACAAAAAGATGATCTTCGTCAACATAATCACTTTCTCTTCTTTAATTTCCTGGTCTGACGATACATGTGACTTTGACACTAACGGAAGTGTACGCAATACATGTGACGAAGCCTCTGATTGGCTGAAGCTGTTTTACTAATAATAACACACAACTGTACAATGCAATACAAACATTCGAGTTCCGAAATAATTCGCTTCTGTACATTTAATAGTTGATTTAAATCGGGGAAAAAAATCGAAATCGAATGAAAACTAAATAATTACTGAGGTGTTTAGGGGAATATTCTAACGCTTTTGTTATTTGAAAAGCGAATTATTTCTGAACTTGAATGTTTGTATAGAATTGTACAGTTGCGCATTATCATTATTTCAAAGGCTTCGGTCAATCAGCGGCTTCGTCACATGTAGCGGATACTTCCGTTAGTCTCAAAGTCACATGTATCGTCAGACCAGGAAATGAAAGAACGGAAAGTGATTATGTTGACGAAGATCGTCTTTTTGTCAATATAAATGTTTTATGTGGTAAAAAGTATCATGTAAACGGTCTGTTGACTTTTCTTTAACCCATAAAAAATATTTTTAAGAGACGTTCGCATATGCAGCGTGTGACGTCATCACGTAGGAAGTGGGGGGAACGATATTGTAGGGGGGACAGAAATTGTACCTACAGCGGCTCAGAAGAGCAACAGGCTCCTCTCCATGCACTGCGGAACGGAACGTTTTAAGACATCCTCTGTTCTTCCTGCCATAAGATGCTACAGAAGATCTCTCTCATGCAGTTTTACTTTGTGTTGGCAACTTTTGAATTATGTATTCATATATTTGTATATGCTTTGTATGTATTTAATTTATTAATGCATATATTTGATTGTTTTGTATGTATTTATTTACAGATGTTTGTAAGGATGGATGCGTTATTGCTGCTGGACAACAGAATTCCTCCTTTCGGGGATCAATAAAGTATCTATCAATCCATCTGTGTCTGAATAAGGTTGCATATTGGACGTTAAGTAGAGATAGAGGGACTCTGGAATGCTGCAGAGGTTCTTTGATTGGTCATCAAAATAAGAGAATTTTATTGTCAGTGTTAAAAACACAATACAGATTTTTTTTGTGGTGTCAGTAAAAAAAAAAAAAATGAAACAAGATAACATACAAAATAAGCAATAGAAAAACAGAACCTTTGTCCTTGAGAATACAGTTTTGAATCATTCGTCTGATTCAATGCTGTGTTTCTATAAAGATCACAACAGAGACGGTACCATTGGAGGAGCTGAGACATATATTTTCTGCACATTTATTCTGTATTTTAGTTTGAAAAACTCCTCTGTTACGTTTGAAAGCCACTGAAACAGTTCAAAATGTATATGCAGCAATTGCGCAACAGAGAAAGTGGCTGCAATTCCAAGATGTTTCATCTTGAATCTCACAGAAGTTTTAAAGTTTAGAGGGTACATCTTTGATCTTGTCTGGCGCACCTCTACTGTATTCTCTTTGTTCTTATCGTCCGAACCGATCAAACAGAATTCTCCTTCATCTGCTACTTTGTAACCTGCATCTTCACTCGTGTAAATCCTCACTGATTTGAAGGGGATTCCCACCAAATGTGAACTCAGGACACACCAGTCTAATCCTTTTGTCGTCAGGCGGTTGACTGCAGTTGATTCTCTCCCTGCAGGTTCACTGCCCTCCTGTTCAATCTTGTAGCTTCGCTTCTAGGTGTTTTCTGCTGAGATCAGCAGCATTAAATCTCTCTAAATCCTGACAGAAGTTATTACTTCCTCTGTTAGGATCAACGCTACAACTTTTTTTTTTTTTTACATTGAAAGCTCTAAAGTGCCAGGATTTCACATTTCATAAACCCAGACTTCCTTTTTATGGAACAATTGCTGCTAGGACCAAACTATTCCACTGACTAAGCGTTTCAATTGTCTTGCAGCAGAAGATTAAACTCACTTGCACCTGTTTTAAAATGTTCCACAGAAAACCTCAAATATTTCACAACAGACAGCATGATTGTTAGGCAGAAACAGTTTATCCTTAAATCCTATTCTGCAAACTTATACCAAAATGGGGTCAGGAATTATGTCGTCATCATTATGAAATATTGATCAGTTCTACTATATCGATCCGCATGGCCGAACTAATTGGTTAATCATCAAATTCGCTGGAGAAAAAAAACGCCCCTCGGGGTCCACAGAGAACCTTGGTTTGATTATTGGACACAGAATCTATATATTGTATCGGATTTAAATATTCAAAACTTGAATTTGTTTTTATTGAATACTTGAATTCAATAATTTAAATATTTAAAGCTTGAATTTGTTTTTATTGAATAATTGAATTCAATAATTGAATTATTTAAAGCTTGAATTAGTTTTTATTGGATAATTGAATTCAATAATTTGAATATTTAAGGGTTGAATTTGTTTTGATTGAATAATTGAAATCAATCATTTGACTATTTAAAGATTGAATTCGTTTTTATTGAATAATTGAATTCAATAATTTGAATATTCAAAGCTTGAATTTGATTTAAATTAAATCATTTAGTTGTATCTTCTAATTCCAATAATGCCAATATATATATATATTTAATTTGTAGCCTTTTAAATACAATATAAAAAAGTCGATGCCTTTCGAATGGAATATAAATGTTAAATAATAGGTAGAATGTTCACTGTATTTTCATCAGTGGTGATACAAGGGTCATCACACTCCCAGGTGAGTGTGTAAATCAGAGGAAATATACAAGCACTGCAGACAAGTTAGAAGCCCTAAACCGAAGATGGAAACACGAGGCCAAGTGCCAGAGGAGCTGAATGATTAATTGAAAGTCTTCTCCTCCATTGATTATCATTAGTGCACTTTTAATTTAGTGCCCCCGAGAGGTGTCTCTGCCTTGATCTACATCACTAATGCCTCTATCGCTGCTCACATTTTATCAAGATTAATTTTTCCCGGGAACTTACATCTGATCTGATTTCACTCTGAACACACGCCAGGAGAAGTGATGCTTAATGTGAAAATGGTTATCCTTCACCAGAGCCGGAGCTCACTTACGTCAAATGAGATTAGAGAAAGTTGAAAGGGACGTCAGTCTTTGTGCTCAGACCGCTCATGTCACGATGCGCTGGAGGACGCACTGGATTTATTGTGAATGCTTCTAGTGAGGTTCTTTTTTTCCTTCAAGGTTTTGGAATAAAAGATGACACTTCTCAGGTCTTCAGATGGAATAAAAGTTTTGACCAAAATGTCTCTTATTATAGAAGTTTGAGAAGATAACACTTCCGGAGGCTGAAAATAATCTCGGCTGGGTCTTTCTGCCAGTTCTACTTTGCATTTAAAAACTCATTGATGATTTTTTAGGACATTTCGATTATATAAGACAAGCATGATCTTCGAAAGAAATGTCCCACCTCAGACAGGAATACCAACAATTTTCCCAATTCACATGTAATATCTTTTTTTTTAAATATAGATTAAATATAAGATTAAATACTCTTTACCACCCTGAAGCGGAAAAAAATCTGCTCCTCTTGAAACATAATGGACAAATAATTTAATAATTATCCATAATTTTTTTCATATTTCCCTTTTATTATTTTACAATTGGTCTGGAGTTATTTATATTTTAACATTGTTACAGGGTCATCGCCTCAGAATGACTATTCTCCATTTGCAAAGACAGCAGGAACAATTTAGTTTTGAATAGGCTACAGCTCCCTGTGGACAAGAAGTACCCACCACAAGAACACTTTATTCCTTTATTTCCCATGATATTCAATAGCACTGCATCGATTTGTTTTGGAAAAAAACTAAACTATTTTGTTTGGGCTTCAAATCATATTTTATACACTTTAATATTTATTAGATTTTTTATTTACAATTAACATGACAACTCTCACAGTGGTTGTTCATTTATTTGAAATCCTGGTGATAACTGAGGACAAGAGGATACAGTTTAATCCATGTATGAAAATATTTTGGTTTGGTTTCAAAAAATTGGAAGACTGTCACAAGTTATGCAGGCTTTAATTCCCCTGCGCCATCTCGCTCATGGACAGATAGTCCCACCATCCCATTTATACTCCATTTACTGCACTGTTTGACAGTTGTTTTTTTGCACTGGGTTTATTTTCTTTATTTCCTTCCGCACCATTTTAAAAATATATATTTTTGTATATATTGTTTATCTTTAATTCTCTTCTAATTTTTGTTACAACCAATTCCGAAGATCGACAGTCACAGAAAATCCATGTATATGTACTGATATGTACTGGCGAGTACAGCTGCTCTTGAATCTTCAATAAATGCTTAAGAACTTGACTCCTTTGACTTCATCTTCTGTCTGTGATGTTACTTATAATAGCTAGACCATGACGTCCATGATGTTGACTTAAAAAACAACAACCTTTACAATAGAATAAATGTCAAATATTTAATAATGAAACAAATTAAATTGGAATTATTATGTTATCAATATCAAATCTACGTGAGACTAGACGTGTGGAACTCTGCTCGATGAATAATGACTAGAAAGTGTGGATCTAAATGTACAATGACATGCAAAGGTACATTATAAAATTCACAATGCGTCTGATCCTTTTTGATTATGTCCGCAAATTATTTTTTACATTAAGACCTGCCTTTTCTTTTCTTTTAATATATGATTAATATATATAAAATATGTTTTTCATCACCATGTATTTAGAATCTGCTCATGAAACATTAAAATGAAAGGAAATCTTATACTGGTTATCAGTGAGAGTGTTTCCATATCAAGGTTATAAGTTGAATTGAAAGTTGTCGCACCTTCAGCCAGACGTACAATATTGTTCCGATGATACTTCACCTTGTTAGGTCAAACGAAACAGTCGCAAAAAACAGTTTCATAACAAGCTTTGTGCTGCTGTTTTCACATATCTTCAGCACATCAGCTGACTCATAATGTGCTCAGGGCTGTCTCATGTCTCTGCTGGAAAATCTATACACTACTTTGTGCGCTCATTGTGTGTGCTTATTGTGTGTGTCTCTTTCTGCGAGCGATTTATCTCCTTGCATCCAGACACGACTCAACAAATCCTTGATTCTCGTTTGTCTATAGCTAATGTTATCCTCATTTAAACTTCTTTATTTAATGTTAAGTCGTCCCAATTATTTATTACAGTGTATTATTTCATTATTCACACTACAGACAAGTATAATTCCTCCCCTAACAGTTCAAGCATCGGCTGTTGCCCTTCTTATAGTCCTTCTCTGCTCTATGAGAGACTTTTTCATTTGTATAATTGATGAAACAACTGGTGAATTAAATGTCCAAAGAAGTGGACATTGCTGCAACATTTCAACCACCACTGATGTACAACAGTATCTAATATATAAGTAAACATTATTATCTTACATAAGCTTAATTTCTAGTGGGAACACCTGAGGCTACAGTTCATCCCAGCTACTAGGGGCATAAGACAGAGACAACCAGAAGAAGTAAGAGGTCCATACAGACACGGAAAGCATCACTCACACTTGCATATACAGATCATTTACCTTCACACATTCACTGTTATGTTTTAGTGCTATGAAAGTACACCAAAAGGACAGCTGCGCTAATTTATGTTCTCGAGCAGTAAGTAATGAACGAAAGAACAAGATCGTGCGCACAAATGACATTGATGAAATTAAGCAAGGTCATTGGGAAGAGGCAGAGAGTAGGGGTGTTAATACATTTTTCCATGATATTCGATAGCACTGTATCGATTTGTTTTGTAGAAAAAAAGTTGGTCTTCAAATCATATTTTATATACTCTAATACTTTAATTGTCATTTGATTTCTTTTGTTTACAATTAACATGAACATTTCCACTGCATTTGTTCATTTATTTGAAATCCTGGTGATAACTGAGGACAAGATGATACAGTTTAATTCTTGTTTGAAAATATTTTGGTTTCAAAACAATTTAAAAGGAGTTAAGACTGTCACAAGTTATGCAGTCTTGAAATTCTGCAACAGAGACGTGTACTTGGGCAATACTACAAATATATCCTTGTTCTTACAGTAACGCAATATCTGGTATCGTTTTCCCAGTCTCGTGATAAGTATCTTATCGGCAGATTCGAGCAAATATACACTACTACATCTTTGCGTTGGTGTGTGAAATGCATCAGGGTCCTGTGCGACCCAACCCCAGGTAAAATAAAGTAAGTAAAGTAAATGTTATTTGTAAAGTGCCTTTTCTAGACAAGGGTCACAAAACGCTTTTACAATCAACAACAATAAACAGTAAAATACATGCTTTAAAAAAGGTCAAGACACATGAGACAAACACAGGAGTTGCAGAAGATTAGGAAAAAGCCTACACAAATAAGAATGTCTTAAGATGTTTCTTGAAGGAGTAAGTAGATCATCAAACACAAAAAGAGAGGAAGATCATTCCAAAGCTTAGGAGCAACAGTCTGGAAGGATTTCTCTCCTCTGGTCCTGAACCGTGTTCAGGAACCATCAGTAGATTCTGATCCACAGACCTAAGATCCACTAAAGCAGAGTAAGACGATAAAAAAAAACTTCACATTCATTTCTTTCGTGGAAATACCAGAAAAGATTAAGGTTTTAGTATTCTGGAGTACCAATACATGAGAATGTCTGGCACTCCAGTTCTACTTCAGCAACATAAAGGAAGATGCATGAGGATAAACGGAACTTTCAAGAGAAAAATAAAATGAAACATCTTTCATCATAATGAGGTTTTTTCTTTCTCTTCCTCCCACACAGATGCTGTTTAGTTCAAGGTATGTCATGTTGGAATTATGCAAGAGAAAAACATCTCAACCCTACTGTGCATTAATATTAATGATTGTGAGGGTACATTTTTTTAAACGGACATTATGTACAGGGCAAAGGTCACAACAATTAAAGAAACCTCAACTTGCTTTTCCTAAATACATTTTTTACATTCACATTGACATTTTTGATGGTTTTTCATCATCTCCTGGAACAAACCGATGTCAACCACCGCCTGAAAAAACAGAGACGGATTATAAAATGAGCTGCTGTGTAATTTGTAAATGGTTTGTGGTTTTGACTGTCTTCCCCAACAGCGGCAGGAATAAATTAACTGTCAGCCAGGACGAGCGGCAGCTTCTCACAGATGGGTGTGGGATCCATGGCAACCGCTCTGGGTGATTTGAAAAAAACCCATCCCTTCTGTTTTGTTTTTTTTGTATGATCATTCCTCGTCTGACTGAGTCATGCCTTCATTTGGGGTTTTTCCTCGTATGGATTTAGTAATTAAATTGTTTGAAGAAACAGCTCATTCAGATGTGTCAGAGATGATTCATACTGAGCGTTTGGTCCTCCCTGTGCTTTCTCAATTGTTCCACTGACTTCTACCAAGTGGTGGCGCTCATCGGGGCCAATGTGTGGACAGAGATGGAGCTGAACAGATCCAAGGTGACACTCCCAGATGGGTTGACGGGATTGAGGCTGGCAGATTGGAGATCAGAAACACTCCACCTGGAAGTGACCCGGTGATAGAAGAGAGGGATTTGGCTCGAGAAAAAGTGATTCAATCTCACGCGAAAAACGACAGAAGGCGATGGAGAAACGACGACGGCTTCACACACTCACACACCTATGGACAGTTTTTAACCATCGTAAGAGGAGACACGAGTAACTGGAACTGCACGATAGCATTCATACTCAACACAGAATGTAAGCTTATTGTAGCTCAATACTAAGAAGTCACACACGGACTGAATCCAGCCCTGAGCGTGGGCAGACACTCAAGGCTACATGCACGACTACAGCTCCCATCGTTGACCTTTTGATACAAGAGCGAGCTGAAATATCGACCTGCAGGGTGCCTCGCTCTTCGTGCGGATCCTCCTATAACTTTGCATTCACATGCTAAAGCATCGTAACGTCATTGCCATTTCGCCGGGACCGGCGGGCTTCATGCCTGCACCGACAGCACATGCTAACATGCTAATCTGACTCAGTCATTCTCCCTCTGGTCAGGTAAAGTGCTTGTCAAATGAGAGAAAAACAGGAAAGACAAGGGGATTCAATAATCGAGTGGTTGGTGCCTCTAAGAAAAGGCATCACACGCTAATACAGTGTCACACCTCGAGTGTGTCAGTCACGCAATTTGACCCATTCTCACTCCACACTTGACATTTCTCACAATTAAATGCACCCATTCAATACTGTATATTTTTGTCACAATAATCGACCATGCAAGAGGTAAGGTAAGGTAACCATTAAGAAGAAACTCTGTCTTTACATAACATGTTGTCTCGTTGTCGCAGCTTGACAACATTTTACCAGACATTGTTGATATAATGCAGTCCAGTTATCTATCGTTTTGATTTCAGGAGGATTGTCATTTTGGGAGCAGTGTATCAGAGTAATGTGGGATAAATAAAGCTGTCTTATCTTATACTGTTTAAAATGCAAGTTTGCTATTCATTCATTTAATTTACTAAAGGGCCCACTTTTAGGTCTCAAAAACCTTGCGGCCCACCTCCTAACCAAGCGTTCTAATTTCCTTATCACATGTATAATACTCCAAGGAAAAACAGTAGAATGAAAAGAATATTTGAAAATGTTTAATATCCTTTTAAACTTAACAAGTTGATGTGTATTTTTATACAATTATTTTGCGGCCCACTTACAATACCTTCGCAGCCCACCAGGTGGCCGTGGCTCAAAGGTCGGGAATCACTGTTCTAGGGTAAGGACTACTGTCCCAGACAATAGAAAAACATTTGAATGTGAACTTTAAGAGAAACTGACCATTAAAACATAGTTAAGCCATGTTGCCCATATTGCATTGTCAAAGATGACGGATGTATCGTGCTTTAAATCGATCTTATAATCAATGAGGATGTTGACTACTGTCCCAAAGAAATATAACTGAAATTAAATCTAGAATCTTAGAGAATATAATAATGAAATCATTATATTTATTTTACGATGCTGCAGTATATTGCATGGATATTATGACATCAGTCTATAATCCTATAAATCAACATTGAAAAGGGCCAATTTTGTTCACTGAGCATGTCACGACACTCAAAGCTCACCCTTGTCATGTTCTGAAACTTGGCAGCCCTGAGTAAATACGATTTAACAAACCGCTCTCTCCGCTGTGGCTGCGTGTGCATATTAGCTCAACCCCTTCATTCAACCAGGAATCAATTGGACTCGCTTGTGGCTTCATTTGATGCTCACGATCTATAAGCGCTCTGTTTGCCGCAGTGAGATTCTGTTTCGCACACAAACTACGGTCGTGCCTCAGGACGCGTTCAGTCATCGCAGCAGAGCGATCTCATCCGCCGGACTTCAGAGGTCACAGGTCACTGCTTGCAGGACTCAAAATGAGCAATGACCAAACATTTATGTAACTGTTTACACCACTGCAGTACTTAAGCCTAAAGATGTGATAAAGACCATGCATTTAATACAGTGATGCCGGAGGTTTGGACTACAGCTGGACCCAAGTACAGATGGAAACAACCAAACAACTGTCAAAAATGGAAAGAATCAAACGGGTTTAATCACGATAGTTCCGAAAAAAACATAAACAAAGTCAAGTGTCCATATCAGAGTCCAAAGGAAACTTAAAGCGCAACACAAGTCCGGCGGAGAACAAAAACTCAAGGAGACAAAACAAGGAGACAAAACAAAGAGAGCGGTGTTTAGCAAAAAAACACACAAGTTGGATAAAACGACAAAAAGTAGGCTGGCAAAAGGAGGACAAAAATACTAAGAACAAGAAAGAGAGAAAGAGAACATAGAACATACATACCAGGGAGTGACGATTATAATCTGGCGCCTGCTGCTGCTGCAGGAGAGGTGGCTTTAAGCTCTGCTGCCGATGTGGTGATTGCATGACGAGCTGCAGCTGCTGCCAGAGCAACAGGCACCGTGGAACCTCATTTATTATCAATACATTTTAATCTTTTACAGAGCTCAGTAGGTGGCACTTTCAGGCTATAAATGACTTTAGGTTTCATCAAGTTAGTGGTTCAGAAGCCAAAGTTTTTGAGCAGAGAGTGCCATCTTGCCATTGAAAATTAGACACTGTATCATAAAACTTAAAGGGCAACCAACTTTCCTGACATACTCACATGTTTCAAATAATGAAGTCTTCCTCTCCAAGATGCAGTAAGTCCCTCATCATGTCCATGTTTTGAACTTCTTACTTTGTAAAGTTATCCCCCATCTGAAATCTCGGCGAACGAGAGGTTACAAGAGCAGAATCCATTATGACGTATCAATGGGCTTAGATCCTCCTCCAGCCAGCTGAAATCACGCCCGCTTTGTTTATACAACGTGTCCCTTGAAGATGGATACTTCTGGGATTGATGACACTGCATGACAAACCTTGATGTCTGGACAGAGTGGGCGTGGTTATTGTAAACATAATTTTAGCTCCAGAAAAATAAAGTATTTTCAGAGGGCGGGGCTTAAGAACATTTTCTAATGTAAATATATTTTTTAAAAGAGAGTTTTGTACAAACAAACACATACTGATGAGCACAATAGAGGTTGCCCTTTAATATGATACTACATTGCACGAATAATTTTTACTTATATACTAACAAATATATAAAAACAATACACAGCGAGTGATAACTTTGAGAAAAAAAACTTGATGCGTTTGTTGGTCTTGACAACACAGTTGTTACATGCTTGACAACCACACAGCTCCACAGATTGCCCGCCTCAGTGAAACTTGTCACCTGGGAAAAATGTGAAAATAATAATCATTACTCTGAGCCCACATTAGCCGGCACAGCGTCTGCAGACCACATCCTGTCAAATTAAAGAAACCTCCCTTGTTGCTTTTCTCGCTTCACAAGCCAATTTAATGAGTACATTGTTGCGTGGCAAAATATCTACAAACCGCACCATGATAATCGAAGTACGCGGTGGGAAAATTAGCTTCTATGAATGGCCTGTGGTTACAGTAGAACTTGTTGCTACTGTAAGAGAGAGAGAGACAAGTGAATGACACCAAACAAATGTGAGGTTTGTAAATGGCGATGTTTTACAAAGAGATCGTGTCACTTTTCCGAAGATACATGAGCGATGACCAGCAGAGTGAAGCAGCTACGATGCTTCTAATGGGAGTGATGGCCGAAGGAGCGCATGGAGGAGGTATACATGAGGGATGGTGGGATGCACATGTCCTGTTACCATGGGGATGGCTCCAGTGTTGAGCAAATTAATGCCAGTTTTTGCTCACGGATGGACATGAGATTTACTTCTTTTCCGGTGGGGATTTTTTAAAATGTGGCCTCCACCGACCTCCGCTTTGTCACAATAAAATAACTTTCCACTGATCTGATCACTACGAGCAGGTGGTTCAGATAATCCATTATCATGTGCAGACACATGGTGTGCTTTCCATTACGTAATGTAGGTTGATTCACTGACATGTCAATGAACGGGACCTTTTCTGTGATTAAAATTGATGGTTTCTGGACCTGACGTGGGTACAGATTAGGATGAGTAAAGTCCAGGGTTGCTACCATATTTTGTGAGAGATATTAAGGGAAACCAATGATTGTATTGATCGTTATTGTATCATATGACTCCAAGAATCAACATACTTTCTTAAAATATAATGGGTTTTGATCATGGACCCGGGAGTGACCCTGTTGATTCTGCTTCTTTAAAATATTCAAATAAGATAATAAAATATGCTTTATGCTTTAGGAGGATTATGAGGAGATGGGTTCTCAGAAATTGCAGCCATATTTACCACAGCCAAATTATGAAAACAAGTCTCTTGAAGCTTTAAACATTTTTTTTAATGTAATTTTTAGTTTTAGGTTAACTGAATAAAACCTTCTTAAATTATTTTTGCACAGTGTCGGACATAGTCCTTGGTATTTATATTGAGTTTGTAATTATAGTACAGTTGAAACCCAACAAGACATTCAAAGAATTCTTATGTAGCTACATGAATATTTATTAATAATAACAATATCAATGACTAATGTAATACATTCTATTAATGGGAACCAAAAACAGGGCACAGAGATTGATAAAAACAGTGAAAGACTAATTTAAAAAATTGAGTTTTAACAGAAAAGTTGTTGAAGGATGGGTTTTGAATTGGTGATGATCGGGGAAGCAGCATTTTGACGTTGGAATTTGAGATCAGAGTTGCAGTGACACATGTCATCTAACTGCAATGAATAAATAATAAAACAAATCTTCTAAAAGAACCTTCTTAAAGAATTCCTGCAATGCTAAATAAAATAACTGAGGCGGTTGGATTTGACATACAACCGCGAGCAACAGTGAGAAGGAGGTAAACAAACCTGCTCCGCTGATGCGATGCATCATGCTGTATTGAAAAGGTTAGTGTGAGGCCATGTTAGACCTGGAGGGGCTCGGTGAATCAGAGAGTCAAACTGTGTTGGGGGTTTTTTGGGGTTGAATATGTGCCTTCTGTTCTGGCTTTGCATTTGTATTTCAAACTGTTATGAATATTTTTTAATTAAAGTGATAGTTCACCCAAAATATTCACTCATTTTCTACCCTTTCACCCTCATGTTGACTAAGGGTTTGGATTATTTAAGTATTCGATTCCATTTTGGAGTCATAGACAAAAATGTAAGTCCATTTTAAAGTAGCGACTGGATCTCAGTTGTCTTTATCTGGATCAAAAAAGACACACAAGCTCCCAGTGTATACAGTAGACTGGAAGATCTCACCATCTTTACCCAGAATGTTTCCTGTCTGTGAAGCATGTTTAGCCTTTTAGCTTCTGTTACAAACGATCATAAAATATAGACTTGTTTTACTCTTTTTCAAACAATTCCTCTTGAAGACGTGTCACAACAAGATAGTTGAGCACCATGGAGGTAATTGGATGTTTTTAAGTTTGTCATTTTGGATGAAAACTGAGCTCCAGTCTCTACATAAAAATAAACATACATTTTTACCTATAACTCTCAAAAGGAAAAGATTTCTAATGAAAATTAATTATGAAAATAATCTAAACTCTTTGATGACATGAGCGTGAGTAGAAAATGAGTGAAAAATTACATGTCTGACAATTTTGTGCAAGTGAAATATTTTTATTTCATCATCTATCATTTACCAAAAAAACTACTTGACCATCCAATCATTGTAAAAAAAAAAAAATTGTATTATTTTGACGAGCACGGTCGAGGATAGGAAGGTACATTGAGAGGGAGGAATCAGGTTCAGCGATCTTCACCAGGACAGATCAAAATAGTGTCCTTAAGACTGTATCCAAGTCTGTAAATATTTTACATTCTTTCTTCTGGGTGTGAAATTCTGCATTGACATTAGAAATCAAATCACAGGCTGTACTTACGTATGGGAGTTCAGTAGAAGAATGCTTCTTAGTTTTGTGTTAAGACACTCTTTGAACAATGACCTCTTAGGACTTAGTTAGGGTATAATGTGGCCCTGTTGTGAATGTATTTACTTACCACAGGTTTATCCTTGTTTTATTTCAGGGTCGAGGTGAACGATACATTTGTTTTCAGGCCTTCTGGTCATCTTGATCTTAAGATAACACAAGCTGTTTTCTAATATATATATTTTTTTTTTAATTATTCCCTAATGAACATGGTCGAAATCCTTCAAATGAATACATTTTAAGTACTCTATTTCAACATAATTGTTGAATTTATCTCAGATGAACGTTTCAGGTAAAGAATAAATAAATAAATATAAAAAAAACTCTCACTGCAGAAAATCTTGTGAACGAAAAGTGATTAAGCATTAATAAAAACTGTATTTGTACCAACATTTTCAGAATTCGTTTTTTTTCTTGGAGATATAGAGGCTAGGGAGTGGCCCTTTTCTCACGATCTGGAACAGCTAATGGATCATCATGTTTTGCTGCATTGCAGCATACGTTTACTCAATGACCTCTTCTCGGGTGTGGGAAAAAAGCAGAGCAGTTACCGAATTAAGTTTGGGACGTCCTCGTGACTCTGGCAAAAATAAGTTGCTAACGTCCAGCTTAATATCTTGATCTGTGAGATTCCACTTTTGTCCAGTATGTGGATAAAATCTCTAATGAACGCATCATTTTGTACATCCGATAAATCTCCTCACTAACATTATTTTTACTCTGACATTTACATTCCATGAAGGATTCAAAGCTGTTTATTAACCCATGCACTGACATGGACATCAATTTTATTCGGGAAATGGTGCAGCCTTCCTCCACATGATATAGACAGATGTGCAGATAGTCTTTTTATCGCTGCAGTAAATTAGCTAACCCCGACAGAGATGTGTGCGCCGTTGATGGAGGAAGAGGACCATAGATGAGATTATTGACACTTTTTCCCAGAGGAACGGACCATTTAACCATCAGGAGTCTGAACGAAAAGAATGAAAAAAAATGTCTACAATGCCTACAACAACTACTTTTTATTCTACTACTTCATATATTCTTTCACACATTCCTTAATTACCTAGACCGATTGGGCGACAGTAGTTTTAAAAATTCAAGACAATCATAACATGCGAAATACAAAAATAAATACATAATAATACATTTGTTGGCTACATGTTATTGCCTGGATTTCAGTATAAGGCGTCAGAGAGAATGTAATTTCCTGTTATCTATAAGAGGCTTTATGTCATGTTTAAGGGGCTCTCCTTAACATAGTTATGTCAGCATCAGTCGTCGCAGGCAGGCTGCATGTGGAACTAATTGTATTTACCCAGAGAGCCAGGCAGATGTGAAGGATGTAGAGACAAATCTACATCCACACACAAGCACATCCAATCTTGGATTATTATTATTATTTTTTATTTTAACGATACATTAAATAGCGTTGCAGGAAGAGGACGTTTTCTTACACAAATCCCACATAAATCACGGGTGTTGTCGAACCATATCCTTAATGGCTACTAAAGAATTTCTGGTCCAGGTCTGAAATACTCCATCGTAGGTGGTCTGCCTTGACCTAAACTTCTGAACATGGTCTACAATTTGGCCAAATGATGTATCTTTTGATAGTGTATCTATTGTTGTTTAATCATATTACTTGTGGACCCCTCATTTGTTTTGAAACCAAAAATGTCCAAACATCAGCTGTAATAGCTGCTGAAGCCAACTGTATCCTCTAGTCCTCAGTCGTCAGTGGGCTCTCATTAATGTAAGGATTGCTTCCATCTAGAGGCTGGAAGATTAATTAAGACAAAAAAGCTGTGAATATTTCAATTAATTGTGAAAAAGGAAAAGAAAAAAACAAAAGGTTTTATTTTGTACAAACTTTATTGAAATATAAACAAGAATAAAAACGTTTTTAAAGAAAGTAGAAAACCACACAATGCTGTTGAATATCATGAACACAGGATTTGAACCTCGTAGCCTTTTGAAATTAAATTGCAACAAGCAGACGAGGGCTTTTCACAACCAGGCTGTTTTCTTATATTAAAAATAGAGCCAAAATAAACGTGTTTATATAAAGTAAAGAGCAGAGCAAGCACCTGTTTCACTAGAAGAAGCTCAGCTCTGATCAAGTGTTGTCAGACCAACACGTTGCTTCTATTCTCTTCAGCACCAACATGTCATTTCAACTCCCTCCATATTTCAGCCGCCTCTGCTACCTGATGATTTAAACAGAGTGCTGCGGCATCCGTCACTCGTGGGCGTTATCAGATGCATAAAACACAGCGGCACCAGCAGCTGTGGCAACTACTGGGTCTCTTGTCATGACTGTTGTTAAACACCACCCCGAGGATCAATGAGAATCAGCGTCATGCGGTGACTGCTGGGAGACGAGGGGGTTGAGGGGTGAAAATTAGACCGGCTGATCAATACACTGAAACAAATTTCACCGACTGGTCACACCAGCAAGTCCACTCTTTGTACCTTCCTCAACTCTTTTGCCTGGAATGCAACTCATAAAGTAATACTGACTCAAGCGATAAAACGGAGCTTCAGATCGAGTCTATTCTTTATACTTTTATTGATCTGTATGGTCTTTTTCTTCTGTCTATTTATTTGTCTCAAAAATGTGCTATTAGAAAAATGCTTATAGCAGCTGAAGGTCCTAGCATTAATGCTAACGATGGAATATAAAAGATCAGTGTTAAACATGTGGGTGGATTAAATTGGAAACACAGCTTGTGTGTTATGAAGTGCTATTACGGATATATGAGATTTTGTCACTTCGGGCGATTCCTATGTGGTCACCTGTTGTCTGTTCGTCGATGACCTAGATTCCTTAGATTTCTCGTCAGGATTTCATCCTTACTGAAATGACCATTATGTTTAGCAAATTATTTCCCTAAACCCTGTATAAAAAATGAATTAGATCTGCTTATACATAATTGTTGAGAGTAAAGATTGATTAGATGTACCATAAACAGCCTTAATCAAGCATTTGACAAAAAAACAAAACATTTGCTATAGACTAAATTTAAATATACTGAATAAAAAATGGAATAAAAATGATACTTGAAAAAACCTGAATTGAACGGTTCTACTTCACGCTTTCGTGAGTTTTAAACACACAAATCTCTGATGACTAGTAATCGTAGCTGAGATTAACTGAATGTCACTTAATGTCTTATCAGAGTTCATGTATACAGCAGATTTTTAAAGAGGTACAATGAGAAATCTTATTTTCCTTGTGGCATAAATGACATTGTGTTCAAACACTATCTCAGCATAGGAATTAGAAACTTGGTAATTAATGCCAAATATGACAACTGTAGACAAAGGTGTATTTTGAAGGCAGATGCTTTCCACAGGTGTTTTTAAAGCATAAACATGAAGAAAGGGTCATTAATTCATCAAGTTTCTTTCCCTCCTTTGACTGTGTCTGCTCGTCAACACTCATCTTGAACAAGAATCCTTTTTCAAAAAACATTCGTTTCCTGACTTATGACATGAGTATTTTTACACTCCCTCAGGCTGAGGGGATTTTAAATAATTAAACTTCATCCACCTAGAAGTCAGGTAGAGGAATATGACTTCATAAAAGTTAAAAACCATAACTCGAGTCGTAATGAAATGTGAAATTCAATGTCATCTGACAGTCCAATCTCTCGTCGCGACAAAAAAAAGAGCCTTTAAATAACTATGCTCACAGAAAATGTCTTAAACAATTGTCATTTAGTAAATTGTTAATCAAATAAGCAATTCATAAAAGAAAACAGTTTGACCATTAGCCTAAATGTGTACATTTTTAATATTAACTATCAATTAATGTTAATTTTAAGATAAACATGAAGCCATACACAATAAAAATATTGTGTCTTACTCTAAAGTGGTTCTGAACATAATTTGAAAGTAGTTACTATCTGCTAACCATCAAAGCTTATGGAATAAAACAAGGGTGTATTCTGTATTTCAATGACAATAATGTTCACTTTTACATGATCCCCCTTTATATCTACCTCTTTCTAAAGACCAGCTTATTTAATACATCAATTCTATAATAGATATAAATGCTTATTGGATAATTGTTGCAGATCAAATCATCATATTATCTAATAAGATAGTAGTATTTTTCCTGACTGCCCTGCAGAGATGCTGAAGTGTGTTAGCATCAACTAACTTTGATATTAATTGACATTAACAGGCTCCACATTTTGTTCTTGAAATAGCATCAACATTGACACGCAGACACCTTAGACCCCCTAGTGACTGTTATTCCCTCAGCAAGAAACAACTAAAGCTTTTCGTGAATCTGCAGCACAACCAAAAAAAAGATTCTGGTAGCATTTTGCTGACAAATGTTAGCATTGGTTTTCCGTGTAAAGCACTTATTGTGATAGAATCAATTCAGTGCTGTGAAATAATTGGTCTCAGTATTCAGCATTAAACGCCTGTCGATGCCACTAATTATCCCGCTGTGTAACAATCTTTCTTCTTAGTGACAACCTCAGATATAAAAACTAAAGAAATGAAGTGGGTGTTTTTTACACTCAAGGTACCTGTCTTCTTTAATTTAGTGAATATGACCATTTTAACACCCACACTTTAGTCCAGGATTAAGAATCAATTACAGAAGGAACATTAATTTCGTAGAGGAAAAGGAAGTACATTCTAGCTGAGATTTAACGCTTTATTTTTTGACCTTTAAAAAACCTTTTAAATAAGCTTTAATAGAGAGTTAAAATATGCAGGATCTTTTATATGTGTGAAAAGCTTGCTTATATTTAAGTTAAAAAATCCCATTTTAGGAATTCCAATGTGTATGGGTGAATTGAGCTCAAGTAATAAAACAACAAACTTGTTCACTTTAAAATAAGTGCATGGCACAGATATGTCTGGCTGAAGATGGAACCCTGCATTTCATCAACCAACAAAACAGATAAACACCCGACAGGCATAACTGGCAGACAAAGTCATCATCAACAGGAAACTGAACAAATGCAGCTTCCTCATCCATGACAAGCACTGGTTGATTGAAAAGCCTGATTGAATGTGTAGAGTCTGAATCCATTTATTTTTCCGCGGCCATATCACGAGAATCATTTCGTTTTTTGATTCCCTCTTGCCTGACTGCCAGCTGAGACGCTGCATACATCAAAACCAACATTATGCTTAAAAGTTATAGCTACTTTAATATCTGGCTTATCGAGTGAAGTATTTATATTCATATCTTCACAGGGACATGAGGTAGGTAAGTTCGGTGATAGACAATTTATACCCAACCTACACCATAAATCGAATATCTTTGCCTCCTTGGTGCTATTTGTCCGTTTGCCCATGTCTAGAATTCTTTGTTTTGCCCATCACTGATTTTGACTTATAACCAGATTTTTGTTTACAGCTCATGCACGTAAAATTTACACATAAAGTACTACACCGTTAGATTTGTCATTGTAACCATTTTTACTTATTAATGCTATCCATCTTATCTTATTCATTATCTGTAAACTCTTTCAAAGGTACAAATACAATTCCACTGTGTTAATGCTGTTTCCCTGTCTATTGTTTAGTATAGTAAGAAAAATTATACAGTTTGGTAAAAAAAGAATAACATTAATAATGGAAATATGTAAATATGATCAAATGACCGGAGAAGCAACTCTACTACACTCCCACAGATTTTCTCCAGGACGTGTTTGTATGCACAAGATCTCTTTTAATGATCCCAACAGAACACAGAATTGTTTCTCGAGGCTGTTTGAACACACCTACACATAAAGGAACAAGTTGAGTATTGTATAAATACAGCTACAGGATAACACGATGACATTTAAATATGAGCTGCTCAGTATCAATAAATAGTGAATAAGTTAGAAGGACAGGATTATAAAATCTACTTTTTTTAAATACTTCTACAATAGTCTTCCAAAGTAACAATTAGATTCAGCAGAACAATAACAGAATGAAGGAAACAGATATAAGCACCTCACTCAAACTTCAATTGATGGATGATGCCGGTGAAGTCGTTTCGGTTTTGCCTTCTTGGAGAGTCCCACTCGGATTGGCCTCATACAAGTTCTGAGTGGGCCCAGACGTTTGTTATTATCAGCTGTTACTACTTTGAAAAAAACAATCAGTATTTTACATGTGAATTGTTACATAAATCTTTTTGTGTGAATTACGGTGAAAACGTTGTTCCATGACAGGGCTGCAATCAAATGATGGACACCATTTCCTCTTCAGTTCTGGACTCTGGAGTTCTGAAAAACATAAAGATATTTATTCATGTATAGGTTTGAATTCACTTAAGCTTGTTTATGTTCAAACATTGTTTTCGTATTCACAGAAGGGTATCATTTAACAGCAGCAGGCAAGGTTATAGAGCTGTCATCATAGAGGAAAATCAATAAACTAAATGGTATTTACTTTGTGCCTGTGAACAGGAAAATACTTTTGTGTTTGTGTTGTTGGTATTATGAAATAAAAGTAATGCTGATGTGCACCTCTTTGTTCCTCCCGGGTATTCATAGATTCTTCCATGCATAAAAAGCTGCCACAGGGAACCTCCTGTTCCCCACAGTGGTTGCCACCAAGAGTAGAAACTGCTGAAACACCTCCAAATGTTTTCTGGCTGCACTCTGCCACAACAATGATTATTTGGACAGGCTTGCTGCTTAAAAAAAACTATGTTCAATAACTGAAAAAAAATAAACCCACAAAAACTCTCAAATGACACAAACAAAACTAAAATTAATTAATACCTCATACCTAATTCAAGTCAAATGCTACTTATTAACTTTGACATTTTAGGTGACCTTGGCTTAAGTTGAATATAGATGCACAGCGTCTGTATTTTAAACCATCATTTTTAAAAATAATCTGCAAAGAAACATTTGTGTTTGCCTGCATTTATATGTCAAAAAAATGTATTCAAAAATAAATTAATGTAATCTTTCAGGGACTCTTATGTATGGTACAAATAAATAGTGTTCTCAATTACCATCTGTTGAGATTAGAGCTACTGTGCTATTGTTTACTATGTGCTGCTACCTGTGGTTAAACTCAACCCCTTTTATTTGAATTAATAATGATGTTGATATTTCAACTGCTAAAAAAGCATCAAATAGATAAATAAATGTAGCGAAATACAGATGAAAACAGGCAACTTGGAGGTGGACTGCTCACTCCAAGTCTCTTGTTTTCGTATGTTAATGGCGTGACGACAGACAAAGTTTACAAGTTCGTTTTGTTACCTGCCAATGAATCTTCAAGATCCAAGTCCTCTGGGCTACTGTGGTGTTTTTTGTTGCTTGACCGGCCATCTGATTTAGCATGACTTTCTACATGTGATATGGCACCATAGCTATATTCCAAATCATCCCTGCTGATTTCAAAGTACATTTTCAGCTCCTTTAAGACCATTTCAAATTGACTTTTCATCTCAAACTCAGAGTCTGACTGAGTATGGTCACTTTTTCTGGAAAAAGATTTGTCAGTGTTTAACTCCTGAATAGTCAGCTTTGGATCCAGATTCATGAGATCTGACGGAAGTCCATTGACATTCAAATCATTGCTCACAGATTCCTTCTTCTTTTCGAAATTACACTGAGAGTTCTCGACTTTGTCTTTATTTTCCGCCTCATTCTGTGTAATAAACATGTGTCCAATTCCTTCTTCCCCTGGCATGGTTTGGTGAAGTTTTTTCTGGGGTGTTTTCAACAGCTGCCCCTGCAAGCTGGTAAGTCCACAGCGGCCGCCCAGGTCCTGATCATTATCGTCATCATCTGGTGAGAGACAGATCTTTTCGAAAATATCAAACTCTCTCTGCAGCTGAGTGGGATGAGTTAGGACAGACGGTGCTGGAGCTACGCTGTTCAGAGCTGATGAGTTGGTGACTACATTTCGTGACTGGCATCTTGGGCTCAGACCATGTGGACGTGGCACAAGTGTTTCACTTGTTAGATAAAAATGGTTCATTTTGCTTTCTCCATTATCTTCAGCTCTACTTTTGTATTCAAGTAAGCCATTATTTTTCTCATTTGTCATGAATTCAGTGTAAGGAGTTTTTATCAGTTCACAGTTTTCCATCTCAGCTTTTCCTTCTACATTTGCAATATTGTTAGCACTGTATGAGTGATCATACCAGTACAAATATGCTCTTTGTTCATGTGGCAACAGTGTTTCTCCACAGTTCTCTGAAATGTCCACTATCATATCGTCGAAGACGTCAACACTTGATATTTCCACTACTTCCAACTTTTCCTCACTTTGATCAAGATAAGTGTCTTCAGCAAAGCCAACACTCTCAAACTTCAGATCTTTTCCTAATTTAGCCAATTCTTGTCTCTCTCTTGTCTCATGTGTGACATCCATTACTGGGATTCTTGGCTGAAACTCCTGCGTCTTCTGGTGCTCAGAATCAACAAATGAGAGGCATGAATGGTTTTGCTCCTCTAACTGATTTCCCAAAGAAGACAGACATGTATGTCTGTCATCTCTAGACTTCAGGTCTAGATTTTCAGGTCTGTGCCTGCTGGGAAAAGATGTTGGATGACAGCTGCCTTCATCACCATTCACATCATGTATCTTGTTGACTGTGCCAGAATACAAAGTTGTTTCGGAGGCTAACTGGGAAAAATCCTTGTTTTCCTCTTTGCTCTCTTTTCTGCTTCGGTCCAAAAAGCATTCAGTCTGCTCAAGATTTAGGCCAATATCGGAAAACACTGGAAGAGGCCTTTTTACCTCACAGGCTTTTAATGATTGAGATAATACTACACCTGTGCTGTGGCATCTTTTTTCCTCAACCCTGTCACAATTTCTCCAGATTGCAGGGTCAATCACACTGAAAGGTCTTGGCTCATTATCTCCTTCAGCTGCCTCTTGACTCATCCTTGCAGCCATCAGAATTACTGATGTGCGATCACCCTTTTCACTCTGAGGCTTAGTTGTCATCTTGCCAGCAGCGCGGTTTATGCTTTTCTCACATACGTCATTAAAAATCGCAGAATTTCTGTCACGATCCACATCCTCGCAATCAACTGATCCCTTGGTGCATTTTAAGGAGGCAGAGATTGTATTCTTCTTCGTGCCATTCTCATTAACTAGGCTTTCTGTTCCACCATTACGGACAGGGACATTTTCACAATTTTGCAATTCAATTTTTCCTCTTTCACCTATGGCAGCATTCCCACAGGAATCCTCTTCGCAGGATAGATTAGAGTCACCATTATCACATGCAGCGATATGACTTGTCACCTCTTTCTTCCCGTTTCCGCCGGTTTTATCTGAATTGCTGCACTCGTGCTTCATGTCAGTCTTTTCCTTGCCTTTAGGTGCTCGACTATAAGGGATGTAGCCTGCATCTCTTGGTTCATCTTTACAAAAACAATCTGACATGTATCCATCCTTTGTGTTCACTGAAATCAAGCTGATGATGTCACTTTTCATCAGTGTCTCACTGTTGCTATGTGTAGTGAAAGCTCTACAGCCCCCGGAGGTGTTGTCTTCAAGTTCTTTTCCTGGATCCTCACAATCAGCAAGACTGTCAGTTGGGGGGATCCCTGATTTGTGAGAAACGGCTGAAGTCATATCCGCACTATCCTCTGTGTTCAAATTGGACTTATGGTTGTCATTAAATGAAGATTTCTCAGAGTCTATATCTGCAGTACCAAGGCTGACATCAGGTGACAGTATTTCTGCACCTGTCGGTAAAGTCATATTTTGTTCAGTCAATGCATTAAGTTCAGTATCTTCTGGTCGGTTGTAATGTTTTCTGTTTTCTTCACATTCACCTCTGCACGACAGGAGAGTATTGTTTTCAGGCAATGTTGAAGTAAAGGTTTTTTGAAATGCAACAGACAGTGTGAGTTCTGCCCTTGGCTGCATAAAAGCAGCCAGTAAAGAGTTTTCTCTCTTAGCTTGAAGACTCAGATCGCCACATGTGACTGCATCCATTTTCCTTGTCTGTTTATTCCTAAAATAGAAACAGCACAACTCACAAAATGTCCATCAAGAATAACGGCGCAAATAAATCTGCAAACATTCAATTGCATTATTTTAAAAGATGCTTTTCTGATTTAAGGCCAGCAAAATCAATAACAATGGTTTAAATGATTGCAAAGTTGATTGTCACTTGTTATACTTTTACTGTTTCCTTGACCCTGTATACACATAGTGACTTAATTTCCATATAGAAATGTTGAAACAAATTTAAAGTTAACTTTCATAGATGGATAAAAAAATTGACATTTTTTAAGGTACAACCTTATGTTTTTACAGATATGTGATACTTTCCGTTGTCTCTAATAGTGTGGGTATATTTTTTGTGTCTATTTCAGCACTTAATTGCTTAATTTTCGTTATTTCTGTCAATGGCTTATTTCAACCAAAATTCGAATTTAATTTATTTTCTACTCTCATGTTGACTATGAGTTGGGAGAAACCCTTTTTTCAAATTCAATTACCTCAATACTCTGTCTGTAATGTCCATTTTGTATTGAAGCCTTAACTTAAGAAATAGTTTGAAACTTAACATAAACAATTATATATTTTAAGGTTTTTTTTAGCAGAAGATGCTAGGCCTAAATCTTGTGCACTTTTACTGACAAAGTCCTTTAATAAGGAGATGGACTTCTGGCAGGAGCTGAGAGACTGGGAACTTCTGCTACAAACAATAAAATATTAAAAACAATTCCCATTGTCATTCAATACAAGATGGACATTACAGACCAGCACCATGGAGGTATTTGGATGTTTTTAAGCGTGTCATTTTAGATGAAGAAAAAGGCGATGACAACCAAGCTTCAGTCACTACATTAAAATAGACTTAGATGTGTCCCTACAACTGTAAAAAGGAACATAATACTCTGGAAATGATCCCAACCATAAATCGATCGGATATTTGTTGTTATTATTAGCAGTTATCAAGATTTTATCTTCCTTGCCCCCTCGGAGTAGACGAGTTAGCCAAAACAACTAGCTATTAAAGCTAATTATCAATTACATTAGACTAATAGTAACACAATTAACCATTTAGCAGCTATAAATTATTACATCATATATATACATTTTCCTCATGTTTACACGCCGCTTATACTTACACCCGGTGGAAGAAGTATTTTTTAGCAAGTAATCCTACACTTGACAAGCTAACAGCTAATTTAATATGACGCTGGCGCCAAAACCTTCTTCTTCTTCGTCGGCGGAAGTGATGACTTCTAAAGGTGTTTGCGACAGACAGAGAGATACTTGCCCTGGCGGCTGTGTCGTGGCGTCTGTGCTGCTATTTTGAATTTAAAAGGAAGATAAAAACAAATAATAATAACCTTTTTCGCTCCACAACAAGAGAGCGGGTGAGCAGCAACAGCGCAGCTCTCTCTCACTCACTCTCTCTCTCTCCCTCTCTCTCTCCCCCAGCGTCAGTCTCCTCCTCCCGGACCATCACATCCAGATCTCTCAGCAGCAGCATCATCCTCCGGACCCGCTCGCATCTTCTCTCTCTCCCAGTCGATCATCACCAAATTAAAAAAAAACACAACAACCTCCTCCCCCGGGGCTCCTTACTATTCACCGGCAGAACCACGCGATTTTGCAACGGATTTTGTGGAAGTCTTCAAGGCTCGGAACCCAGTCTTCTCTCACTGACACCTCACTCTCTTCAGGTACATTTTTTTTTAATGTCACTCCATCTCACCACGGTTGTGATGAACTCTTTAATATTCTGACTATTTCGTTTTTAAAAAAACTTATTCTTTCAAAAAACGAGTGTTGACTGACAGGATGTGTAATGCTTCTCTTTGCGTGAGTGTGTGTGTAGTAAGGGCTTGATGTATCTTCCTCACCATCATCATTTCCAGCTATTTATTGCGGATGCACACACACACACACCCCTTTGAGATACAAGCACATAGAAAACACACCGATACACACCCACACTCAAGGTCATCCCCTGTTGGCAAATGGTGGTGGTGGTGGTAGGGGGGAGGAGAGGGGGGGTAGTTGTGTAATAACCCAGTGTCTGGCTTTGGGGCACAGCTTCTAGTTTTCCCACCAAAAAAATTATTCAAGACGTTAAGATATTTTCTAACCGGCTCATGCAGGGCAGGCATTATTTCACCATCATCACTAGACATCCTTAGGGATTTTTTATTTTTTTTAACAAAGGACAATGACTCAGGTCGGATGTCTGCATTGCAACTGCAGACTGACCCTTGAGCGTTTTTTAGCGCCGAGGATCATCTGTGATACTCGAGTGATCGCTATGCTATGCTATGTGAGAATGTAACGGAGACGTTATTTATTTATTTTTTTGCTTTGCCATTATGTGAACGAATACACTGTATGTGTTGCAGTGTTGTGCTGATGCTTTCCACTTATCACTTCCGTACATTATGTTTCACCCCTTGTAGTTAATTTGCTTGGCGAGAGTGCAAACGTCAGCATCGTTGCACTTGAGTCACTTAAATGCAAAGTGGTGTGACACATGAGTGGGTGGATACATTTACAATTTTTAAAATGCTCGACTGTTAAAGACATTCCTCCCTATCCAAAATATTCTCACTATGCACCTGAAAGATACTCTTTTTGAAAGAGATTGTGGCCAAATAATGGCAGTTAAAAATGTTGTTCCCGTGACACATTCATAATTTACTTCCAAGGGAATCATCTAAACTTGCACATGTCGCTCCTGAGAAACATCTGTCTCCAGCTGGAGCTTTCTTCACACGCCAGTGCAACTTCTGTCTAAATGTCTGCATATATGGCAGATAAAAGTCATTTCTATGCCGCGGAATCAGAAGAATCAATTTAAACCAGTTGTTTAATTAAACAATTAAAAAATAAACCAAGTATATTGGAACAATTTATTTGTAAAGCAAAAGTGAATTAGCCTTTCAATTAAAAAAAACTCTCAGAGGGGATGGTGATTTTGAAAAGCAAGATGGAAACTGTTAAAAAGGTTGGAAAACACAGCAGTAGGAAGGTGAGTATGTAAATGTTTATTGGGAACTTTTCCTGGTTCACCTGCAGTGCAGGGGGTTTCCCTGCTCTTGACTCATGAGGGTTCATCGGCCTTTCATTATTTAACTGGGACCAATTTACAGACGATGAATAAATGGATAGACAGTACTACCAATAACTGACCAGAAACAGCTTCCTTCAATTGAGAAAAATCTCTAAACTTAGGAAAATGATGTCACAACACGATCTGGAGCTTGTAATCCATGCGTTTGTATCTTCTCGTTTAGATTTTTGTAACAGTTTATTTTTGTGTCCTAACAAGAAGGAGCTGTTTCGCCTGCAGTTAATACAAAACTCTGCAGCGAGAATTGACTGACATGCTCTAGTAGGAGAACTCACATTTCCCCGATCCTTAAAACTCTTCACTGGCTGCCAGTTTCTCTCAGGATCAAATTTAAAATTCTGGTTCTTACTTTCAGATCTATTCATGGTCAGGCTCCTCCTTACATAAGTGATCTGATCCAGCCTTACACCCCAGCTCGGGCTCTGAGGTTTGTCGATCAGAATCTATTGAAGGTTCGTGAACATGCTTCCGGATCAGAGGAGAGAAATCCTTCCAGGCTGTTGCTTCTTAAGCTTTGGAACGATCTTCCTCTCCCTCTGTGTTTGATGATCTACTGACTCCTTCAAGAAAAATCTGAAGACATTCTTATTTGTGCAGGCTTTTCCCTGATTTTTTGGGAATACTGTGTTTGTCTTATGTGTCTTGATCTTTTAAAGTATGTATTTTTACTGTGTATTGTTTTTGATTGTTAAAGCGCCTTGTGACCCTGGTCTAGAAAGGCGCTTTAAAAATAACAATTACTTACTTACTTACTTCATCTTATAAAACACCAACCTAAAGCATTAAATTAAATTAATCATACCACATAAATCGGACTGTATCTTGAGGTCCAAGGTCCAACATTATTGTTCTTTTAATATACAACTGCTTTCAAAGTAAAATTAATGTAAAAGTGAAAAAGTGTATGTGATTTTGCGATCAAATTCAATCACACAAAAGTTTGAATAAGGTTATCTTTGCTCTGGAAAGATTCAAGTCCTTAAATAGATCCAGATAATCTACTCAATAATTTAAAGCATCTTGAATTATTTTCATTGGCAGGAAAAAAGATGGGGAAACAAAACAGCAAACTGACCCCTGAGGTGATGGAGGACCTGGTGAGGAGCACAGAGTTTAATGAGCACGAGCTGAAGCAGTGGTACAAGGGTTTCCTGAAGGACTGTCCCACTGGGAGACTCAACCTGGAAGAGTTCCAGCAGCTCTATGTCAAGGTAACACTCACCTGACTTGACATACATTCACACTCTTGCTGACTCTCACTGAGAGTGTCTGCCACACATATGGAGCACGGTTTTGAAAAAAAACAAATGCAACAGATATTTAGCTGTGAGTAACAGATTGATTATCGTGAAGTAAAATGAGGACAATGATGGAAGCTGGAATGAATGTAGCACACTTCACATGCTGATTAGACACATTTCAGACAGACCACAATTAATATGAATAGTAGAAGAATATTTATATTGATAATCACTGAGTCCATTTTGCAGGAGGGAGCGATTACATCTTCAAATAGGCAACATAAACATTACATAATTATACATTTTTAATGGTGTCATGAGGTTGCTTTTGTTTTTATTTAATTAAAGGTATGTTTTACAGTAAAAATGCATTATTTTATTACTTATTTAAATAACTAAAGATGTGAAGAAACAGGTTGAAATATTATCAGAACCAGAAAACTATAACACTATTGCAAGTGTTGTAAACACAACAACAGAATTTGTTGCGGTGGCAGTACAGAATATAAAAATGAAATATTATGAATGAAATGAAAGACAAAACCCCCCACATTAGAGTAAAATAAAATAAGATCCGTTACTTTAACACCTTCTTCTTCTTGTTATTATTATTATTATTATGTATTGGAAACACCAAACATTTGAGGAACAGAAAAAAACACTAACCACAACATAATATTATTCAATACTTTCAAAAAACAGAAAATTACATTTCTGGACACAAGGTACATACTATTTAAATGTTAAGATTCTTCTCATAAACCGATAACTATAAGGGAAATTAAAGTAAAGTAAAATGCAATTAATTACAAATATAGTTAACATAATCGATTATTTACAATTCTTAATTTCATGCAATTTAAAAATACTAAATAAAAATGGTAAAGTAAATCATGCAAGTAATTTTCAAGTATTCATTTAAACATTTGACGAGTTTATATATACTTTTTATATTTTTACACAGCTCTCATTGAGGCCAGATGAATTCAAGCGAAAGGATGCAATGTTAGCAGTTATTTTCTGATGTGTGACAAGAGTAGGTCGTAGATGAAGCTTGTCTTCCGTCCGTAGATGATTGAGAGATAGTTCATGACTAAGTGCAACTTTCAACCTCCTGTCCGGCGACTCAGCCCTAGACCCCCGAGATCCACAACCCATGTTTTAGGCAAGGAAACGGACCATTAACCTGTTTGTAATTTTAATGCTTTTGGAACGACATCATCCAGGGAGACTAACTCTGCAATTATCCTTTGTGATCCGAGGATCCATTTTGTCTACTATGTAGAAAACCAACCAACATATTCAACAGTTCATTGGCCTTGTAAATAGAGATGATTCACATTTTATACGTCTAAATCATGCATCTTATTTTTCCTTAAAATCTAATGTTTCCAGGAGGAATGCCAGGCAGATATTTTTCCCTTACTTCCTGATGGGTTTGCAATGAACAATCCAAAAATTAGGCTTATTCATTTATCTATTAGTATTCTTGGATGTCGATGGCTTAGCATTGAGTGTTTATTTATGCCAATCATATTTCAGACTTTTTTCCATTTTCTCTAATATACAAGAAACACAGATAAATAAAATGATCATCCCATACTGATTTAATTTGAGCGAACATGTCCTAGAAAAATAAATCCAGTTGTGGATATCTTCTCCGGGCTACTGTTTCATGACGATAGCTGCACACATTTTACAGTTGAGGAAGCATTTAGTGTAGCAAAAACATCGATGTTTAATGATCAATGGTGGCAGGAAATGCCAGAGGCCATCGCTGTTACGCAAGAGACGCTTGTACGCAAACACACAGGTCACAAATCAACTTCTTTTGAATGCCTGTTGAGCTGTTGCATCATCTACAGTCAGCGAATATGGAATTAAATACAGTTTTTGACATGCGTTTTTATACAGCATCAGTATCAGGAAATAATGATTTGAATTGTTCTTCTAGTTTATGATTGATTTTGTCACCCTTCACTTTGTTGCTTGGAAACCATGTATTAACAACATGGATGGATGGATGGATGGATGGATGGATGGATGGATGGATGGATGGATGGATGGATGGATGGATGGATGGATGGATGGATGGATGGATGGATGGATGGATGGATGGATGGATGGATGGATGGATGGATGGATGGATGGATGGATGGATGGATGGATGGATGGATAGATAGATACACTTTATTGCTAAAGTCTTTATAGCTATCCCTCTGGAGAGTTAGGATGCCTCCATTACCCCTTGTTGGTGAGGCGTTCAGGGCACGTTGGTAGCAGGCTCCACTGCGGGAGAAGCAGGACATTTGTGAGGCCTCAGTTTTCCATTTTATTGTCTTTCACTTCATAATCACAAGCTGAGAATCCACGCTTCAATTACCTCACAATTACAAAACCAATTGTTCCTATGAACAGTGACTTCGTGAATTGTAAGTGAAGCAAAAGAGTGCGTTTGTGTCAGTGTCTAACGGGATAGATAATATTCCACTTTAACAGTAAGTATGTTGTTTCAGTTGCTCGACTCACAGGAGGATTTCTCCCTTCACACACATTTGCAATTGGTCTAATTAAAATGTTGCACTGGGGTGAAAGTAGGTGTAATGATGGTGTACTTGTGTAATTGACTTGTGGCAAGTGTACGAGGCGAACAGGGATTCGCTTTTATCAACACTTGATGATCAACGCAACAGCTGCACCTCCAGAGGTAGCCACTGTCACCTTAATGCACTGTTTTGGTCAGGTGTGAACATGATGTTCTTTCTCTTAGTTCCCACTTTCTTGCACCGGGTCGCCCTTACCTTTAAGAGTGTGGGGATTTCCTTGGGATGGAGTGTGGTTTGAAGGGCACCAACTGAGATGAAAGGAAGGGAAAATGTTGCGGATTAATTGGGAAAACTAACAAACTACACAGGACACTAAGATATAGCGGTGCTGTGATGTTCTTTCACTAATGAATTTGTTGTTTTCTCTTTTAACTACTTTTCTGTGTTAAGTTTTATGAGAGTGAAATTAAAAGGGAAACTTGTTTGGAGAGTTGGATGGGGAATTCGTCAAAAATCTCCCCAAACAATTCTAAATTATATCTTTTCATGTTCATCGAGAAAAAATTGTTTTATGTCAATCAAATTAAATTTCTGATTACACGGATATGACAATTAAAAAATAATGTTCCATCCAAATTACACCTGGTGGTTCTAGCTGTTTTTCTTTTGAGCCGTTTCCTCTTAGATGGTTTATAATTGATTTACCAACAAACAACGTTACTTGTGGTCAGGAATGGCCAGGATGAGTCTGGCAAAGGCAAACAATGTCAGAAGGCTGTGAGCAAATATGAGATTAAAAAGCCTCCCCGAAGGAATTGTTAATTCTGACTGTAAATCCAAGCAAACAAGGTTACAGGATTTGGATTGTTCAATTGACCTATTCCCCAGTCATCACTCGACATCTCACGTGTCAAAGAATATTTACTGATATACATTGGAAGATATTTTTTAGCGTTACATTTGGGTAGCCAGTTTAAATTTTGTATTTTGTAAGGGACTCCCTGGACAGCTTGTTAACAAAGGTCCACAAAAATACTTATACGGTACCCTGCATATGACATGAAATTTAAATTTATCTTGTAATATACGTTTCCCGAATTACGAATATCGAAAGATATTAGTATATAATTACCGTCCCAAAAAGTAACTAAGACATTTAAGCAAGAAGGCCAATATCATGGAGCGAGAGCGTATTATGTGGCCCCCTGCACACTTTTTGTACATTCAAACCTTGTTTATTTAAACAGGGATATTAAGTGGCTGTACTGAGGTGGACAGAGACAAACATCTGTTGATTGAAGACTTATTGAGTAGCAGCGATGTCGAGCAGAGCGATCTATATCAAACAATGATAAGAAATTATGTAAGATATTGACACCATGAGCACTGCTGAGCTGTCCCCATGCCAGTGCGAACACACTCACACAAACAATGAATGGCTAAATTAATGAACTACAGTTGTAAACATGAACCACATGACTCGAAAAAAAGACTTGGTAAACCAGACACAATTAACCACTAAAATAAACTGTTTGCGACTAAATTACTGGAGAATATTCTTGCTCCGGTTAAGCTTGAGTGTAGTGAAGTAACGCAAGATGCCAATATTATGAGATATGAATATCACAAGATATGAAGTAAATCTTAAGTTTCCAAACGACTACGTCGTCTCATTAGAAAGTCTTTGGAATGTTAATGTCATGTGGAAAACCCCTGGGAATGTCTCACCAGCTGCTGCTAGGTAGCACAAGGCAATCGTTTCTACTTGTATGTTCTCATCTCTGCACAGAGGACAACAATAGCGACACCAAGTCCTTAATTCAGAGGCAACAGGACTTGGTTAATATTGTTGCCATGACAACCTGGATCAGGAGCAATATAGCTGACCAAGCGTAGTTTAGGTTTGATGCCCCAGTTTAATCCCAGTGTGGGGATCATCATATTGTCTTGGTGAGACCTGGTGCCAGTCTTCAGTACAAATCTATTAATCTTTTTGTTATTAACAATTGCATACAGAAGAACCCACTTCAGCTTGATCCATATCAGAGCAGAAAAGCTCCTTAAATAAGTAACGCTTATTTTTCTCCAGGGAATTCCTGATATTCAGCTCCCCGAAGAGAAAAAGGGATTTAAAAACAGAGAAGAGGTTTCCTTGGCAATTCACACTTGACTTGCATGCCACATCTTGGGAAATATCTCATTCCTGACACGCAAGTCGCACTGGGAGCCATTTGTAACTGAATAACAACACAAAATGTTAGGGTGATAGATTTTGTCACTTGATTTTCCTCCTTGGGGCTGACTCGGAAAATGTGCATTCTAAACAGTTGTGCATCCATTTATTAAAAACCGTTGGCCTGTCTACTTGAGCTTCATCTACTGTGCACAAGATTAACCACTTGCTCTAGGGTACCTTGAAACACTGACTCAGCTTTGGATAAAAATACAAATGTCATAATTGTGCTTTATCTTTTTTTGTACCAGTTGATGTGTTGTTGCTGGCGAATACTTTAGCAGAACATGCAAACACATACACTTTCTTTGATTTTGTTTTGTTCTGTGTCTCTCGAACGACTCCCTTAAATGTGATAACATGCTTAAAGGTGATGTGACTATAGCGTGAAGATAGGAATCTGTCAGTGGTCGCAGAGATGGGGAAAAGGGTTGATGAAGTCACAGAGCATTACTCTGACATGCCCCCCCCCGATACAATCCCAAAGGCAGTGACCTGGATGTATATGGATGGATTCCACTCTGTCGCATGTTTGTGTTTTATTTTCTGTGTGTGCGTGAGTGCAGTGACTGAGTGAAACTCTATTATGAATCCCCAGGCAGACACGTTCAGAAGGAAGAAATGAGCAGATAGACACTACTTCGACTTGTCTGTCAGCTTCTCTCTGGAAGCATCGCGTGAGACGAGTCTGGCATATAAACTGCTTTACATTAATGACTCATAAATATCATTCAAGAGAGATAAAGCATCTCTTATACAACTGGTTGGACTATGTAGTCAATTATTTCAACCTTCTTTTCAGAACATTTATTGGTTCAATATAATATTTAAAATAGTTTTGGATTATTTTGGATACATGGATTATTATGTGTTTTTTATGTGTTTTTCAGCTGCCCTCTCTATTCTGACAGAAAATTGGGCGAGGTTATGTGTGATTTATTTACTAAGATTTCATCAGGTGAAGTCGCCATCACCATTTCATTGACTTCCATTGCAAAAATAGGCGAAACCGCACAAAAAATAAGTGAGATTCTGGACGTTTTTTCAACTATGAGGTGAGAATGATGAGATGAAACATGAAGAGGTTTGCAGCTCGATTTATATAAACCCTATATATACGTATATATGATAATCTGGCAGACTGATGTAAGACTTTGTCTTCAGATAGTTTTCTTAGCATCATCAATTAGGATTATTGATTTCTTAAAACAAAGTCTTGACACATTTAGATCTGTTTTAATTCAACAGGATTAGTTTAGTGATGTTTTGTAAAGTATTGTTATTTACACTGGTTATTTACTCCATTCTAATTGACATAAAGTGACGATTTTTTTCAATATATGCCGACAACAAAAATGAAAACACAAAAACTCAGAATTAATGAGCATAGAGCTGTAATTTGTCCCATCATTAGCAACCACAGAATGCAGCAAATAAGCAGGCAAAATAAACTTCTTCTCCACTAAATTAACAGTCAAACATGTTTTTAAGATGTTTAACTAACACTTGAACAAAAAGGGTTTTAATAATCTTCAGGGTGATATTATAAGCGGAGGTTAAGGTGGAACCACTTTTCTCAGCACAGACAACAACATGATATATGAACATATGATATAAAAGGAAGTGAAGGACTTATTTACATATTCTCTGACCTCAATATGATGGTTATTCCGCGGAACTCACGCCAAGTACATGGATTTCTGAAGCCAGAGGGGTTCTCAAAATCTTGATCGTCTTTCAAGGCGAGTTCCTTTCTCTACTTTGTGTCATCTTCCAAAAAAATCTGCGTAGAAATGTTTGTTACACAACAAAGACCACCTCGTCAGCTTCCAGTTGCACTTGCCTTGTAAGTAAATAAGTAAGTAATTTATATTTATAGAGAATATTGTCCTTGCCTTGTCCATTCCTCTCTAATTTCTTTATAATCAGGAAACTTTTGGAATTCAGGAAACAGTTGAGTAGTTTTCGAGGCCCTTTAGACGGGGCCTAGAACAAATGAAAATCAGCCTTTTATTTATAATAACTAAAGATTAGAGATGATTGCAATTCAAAAAAAGACACAGCCCTTGAGATATTTGATTAAAGTTGTATTTTCTCCTTCACCTGCGCTTAAAGCTAGAGTTGTATATGTTTTCCTAGAGCAGATACTGCAATAATATATATAACATATATAGTTTATCACATACCCCACCTTTAACACAATCATGTCCACTGATTAAAACGTAGAAAACTCCAGGTCCTTTGGCACACTTTCATTCCAAACTGCTGTGTAATCTAGCTGAAAATCCTGAACAAAAAACTGATACCTCTGTAGAAAGAGGTTTTCCCTTCAAAGCATTGTAGGGTTATCTTGTCATGCTTCACCAGCTGCTCTGAATGGGTTCAACCCAGTGCTCTGGGGAATAAGAAGCAATGACACATTTTCACACTCACCAATGTTCTCTCTACAGTGCTGTTAATTGGATGTGAGGAGAATCCAGAAGAGTATTTACACCACGTTATTAACCTATAAATAACACCGGTGCAAGATCTGCTCACTGTTAACTGTACACTGGAAAGTGTAACTATCATTTTAATACTGTCCAAAACAGAATACAACTTCAATCATGTATTGAAAAAAATAATAATAATAAAAAAAAAGGAAAAAATTGGAACCGGACTCCATCGTATCTGGCATGGGCGAAAGTCCCAAAAATCTTAACTTTAACCCTAATAGGCTGTTTTTGTTTTCTGGTGTTTTTTCTTTCCTGGAATGCAAAGCAATTCGATATAATATCTTATCCTTCATCACTTTCTATAATCCAGATGGAACACCACCAACATTTGACATTTCGTGCTTGTAACATTATTTACAGACGGATAAACCCCTGAAGAAGAGGGTCTTTCACTTTATAGTGAAAGACCTAATGTGCCGATTTAAGTGTCTCTTAAATTGTTCTAGGACCTCTATTATACTCATTAGTATGTTTCTTTTTGCACAAAACTCTCATTTAATAAAGATATTTACATTAGAAAATACGCTTAAGCCCCACACACTTAAAATGCTCCATTTTGGCTGAGAAGAATTCTCGTCCAAGCAACCACGCCCACTCTGCTCTGATTGGTCACAAAACACAAGTTGAATTCAAGGACTCTCGTAAATTTCAAACTCACCCCTAAAACTCACGTTTTGTACATTAAAAACGAATAATAAAAATAAGGTTAGTTGCTTAATGTACACATTACAAAAGTAAGTAACTCTCACCATGTTTACATAAATATTTATTTAGTTTCACGATTAACATGTAGGTACTTAACTGGCTTTAGGGCTTCTAGGGGAGGACATTTGCACCAGTGTGATGTCAGAATGTATAATTTAAACCGTAGTCTCGTTTGGCAAGATTTCCGACGGGAGAGAACTTTATTAAGTAATTAATTCAAAACGGAGCAACGTCATGATGAATGACCTACTGCATTTTGAAGAGGACGACTTTAACATTAAGAACATGAATAAGTCACGAGAGTTGGGTTTTCACATTAGCTGCCCTTCAAAGGCTGTCTCCGACTGGGCAAATAGAAACAAAAAACATATATATTTTAACAAAATTAGATTTGAACCGCCACCTTAAAACAACTCTTTCGGAGTGATATTGATTCACACCTGAGTGTTCTCTGCGGTAGCAAATGCTGATAGCAGCTGAGAGTGTAGGTGTATGTACGCACTCATGAATACATAATACCCTCCTACTCATCTGTGTCGCTCTCTGTGTGTTTTACTTTTACTTTTGCTTCACCTTTCTCTTCGCTGACTTTCTCTCTCCCTGATTAGCCTCTGAGAGCAAGTCGCTGCTGTGCTCCAAGAATAGCTTTTATTTTAGTCCAGACGTACTCGTGCCATCCTTCATCATTGTCTCCACATGTGGACTCACACCGACACACCCATTCACAAGAGGCAGACCCAGACAGTAGCAGTGCAATTTCTCACCGTCTGCTATAGTTAGGATGCAACGATTTTTGTGCTTGAGCTGCCAAACAAATCTTTTTTGTTCATTTGTTTCAATTTAACCCTGTGCACACTTTCAGTAAATTCTTTAGTTTTCAAAAATAATGTATTATAAACATAAATCACACTATTTTAAACTGAAAGAGGCATTTTAGAACTGAAATCAAAGAATCTCCAGGTGATCTGACAATATTTTTATAAAGATTGAAAAGGAGAGAAGAACAACTCTGCCTTTCATTCATACTTTTCTATTTCACTGAACAGAATATTTACTTCATACTTACCTTTATGTCTTTTTTATAATTATGAATAGTACATAATGTTTTCTCTATGTATTATAAACATTTATTAACATCATGTGAGCATTCTACAGTATCTGTACCATATGTGTGATGATTTATGGGTGTCATGTGACCAGTATATTTCCAGTATAGATCCATTACCTTTCTTTTATACTTCTCTGGAGAATTCTTAAATAGATAATCCCTTGTGTTATCTCAAGACAAGGTGACCCGAAAACAAGGGTTAAGTTAAAATTTGTATTCTAGGGAGAGTTTTCAACATGTTTACCCCTGTCACAGAAGTGTTATTCTGCCTCAGCGTTGTTAAAAGATATGCTTTAGAAAATTCCCTTGACACCTTATAATGTCTTTATCAGGTTAAAGTTTCAACAACATTAAAATATAATTTGGTAATAGTCTATGTTAGACTCTGTACAATACCAACAGTGTTTGTCTCTCTACTAACCATTTCAATAATGACGCCTTTACAACCAGTTAAATTGTTTCTGCTCTGTTTCCTACCTTATACATTACACTAAAACCCATTAAACAGCTGCTTTATATCAGTAAATCTCCATTACTTTCAGTGAAATCAGATCAGAAACCTAATTGTCAGATGGTACTTTATCAGAGGAAAGTAATTCAGGCACTGTAGTGGTTTAAAACTGTGAAAAAGGTCTGGTGCTAAACAGTGCTACAACTGAGGACACAGGTAAACAAACCAAGAGCTGACAACCAGAGCAAGAGCAGATGGTGGCTTCTGTTATAATAAATTGTATTGTATTTTAGATCTGTCAGGTGTTTTTACACTCCCACTTTGTACCCTGCAGCATCAAATAAATTATGCAGTAGGGAATCCTTCTGTGGATCCGTATTTTATTTATTACAGCTTCCCTGTTGGACACTTCAGGTCTTTTTAAGCAGTTTCAAGGTGAAATGGAGCATTTAACAAGACCGTAACTGAGGTTTTATGGGTAACCATTCTACACAAAAGGTATTTTTTCTTATTTTTTTGGTGTACTTTGGGTCGTGTGAGGACATCTTCTGTTTGTCCAAGATCTGGAACTAATACATCCTTGTTAGTAAAGCAGTCCATATCCCCTCGCATCCAGCATGGGGTGTTATTAGGTTAGGAGCCTGGCTTTTCCTTTCATGGTCTGCTTCTCTCTTAATCTTGCCATTTAACGTCATACATGCCTTCTCAGTACTGAGCCACCCCTCGTATACTTTCCAAATATGAGAGGTACTCCACAACAGATTATTTTATTGGTAGATTTAGATCTCCATTTACATTTTTAAGAAGGTGAGGTCCTTTTAATTTGCCCTTCTTTAATAATTTCCACAAATTATAAATTTACCTCTTCTTTTTTTTCATTGTTTAGTTGGTTCAAAACATTTGCTGCCTAGGTTTTATGCATCTGGATCAACAGACTGTCTATGCACAATTTAAAAGATTTAAAAAACACATATTACATATTGAATACATAACAATGAGTCCTCAGAGAAGAGAAAACACATGTTATGCGTTGTCTTTGAATCGTTATCATTGCTTAAAAAATATTCACAATTGTATTTCTTGACATAAGCAGCATACCATTACTCTTTATACCTCTTGTCCCCATTTTTTTTCCACTGTTTTATCTTCCCATGATTACCTTGTTTTTGTTAAATTGATTTCAGACATCGAGCATTGATGGTGTCATCGATTGCTCTCTCTCGTAGCCCAGCGTATGTTTCTTCCCTCTTCAGCCTGAAAAAACAGCAGGGTTAATATTTCTATCAACATGCGTCTTGCTTCTTAAGCCTTTCGCCTCACTGAATGAAGGACTGATCAATCAAGTCTTCCCCTGGCCTTCAGACCTTGAGTATAAACAGAGGTCACCACAGAGGTATAAATGTAGTGAGATTATGAGGCAGCGGCGCCAGCCTCTGCCGCCGCTTTGATTTTCTTCACAGTCAGGCACTGCTGCTGCTTCTCCACACGTGATGTGATGCTCTCACATCTTGTTGACAGCAACATGGACCCAACATATTGAACCTCAATTAAACCGGTTCTTTTCTTGCTGAATGCAGCTTCGCTTTCTACGCTTTTAATCACGGACACGATAAAACATCAGGCCAAAGTCAACAGTCTCCATGTTGTTGGTGAATAACTATTTTGTGTATTTATAGAAGGAGACAGGTTTATCAGGTGTAATTAATCTTGAACTTTTGGACATTATATTAATGGATTCTGTAAAAAAAACAACAACAAAGGTGAACCAGTCCCTTTTATGTTATCAGATATTTGTTTGTTCGGGTCATAAAATCATAACCAATAAATTTATTACAAAATGGCAATTCAGGCCTTGTTTTTCCTTACAGCTCTGTGAAGATATTTTAACTTTTATTTCTGAAGTTCCTTCATTTGGTTCATGAGTGAAGGAATGTTGGTGATAATGAGATGTAGGGATTGGAGCAGCATCTCCAGTCAGGTCTCTAGATCCCTCCGTCATGTCGAACAGTTATCCCAAAAGGCAAAGCTAATGATTAATCTTGGTTTCTACTCTGATCTATTGTCAGAAACGTTCAAATCTTGAGCAACAAGCTTGGTCATCAGGGAGAAGCTAGAAGTGTTAACTATTGCCGTCTTGTGGCAATACAGTGTTATTACACAGTCAACTAGGGCTGCCCAAATATTTAATTGACTAATTAGAAAACGAATTAGAAAAGCTCAAGCGGAGCCAGTTTAGCTTATGTGACACTGATATCTAAGCATACTCCCACCAGGCTTCCAAAAAGATAATTAAAATTGCATTTTGCAAAACAGAGGCGCATGTTTGCGTGGATGTACTGAAGTCTTGGAAAAATGGCTGCAGTAATTCCAACTGAAAGGCAGTGGAGTTATGAGAATAAATACAGACTTCAGTTTCAGTTTATTTTAAAAGGACAATGTGCAGTTACATTAAAAAGATGGCTGCACCAGATTTAGCACAATGCTACTTTCCATCTGTGGTCCTCAACAATATACACACATATAGATACATATAGTCTGCCAGTGCACTTACTGTAAATGGATGCTGCATGTATTGTCTGAGATGGTGAGTGAGGCTGAGCATTAGCGCCGTGAAGAAACAACCATGTATAAGAGAAGGCATCTGCTGTCAGTCCAAGGTCATGGACGTGTGAGTCTCTGAATAGACTTGTCAGTGTTGTGAAAATAATGCATGAGATGTGCGGCTTTATTTGAACAGCCCTGCGGTAGCACTGATGAATGACACAAACCATATCCAGCAAGTCAAAGATGAAGGGCCATTTAAAGAGCCATCACAAAGATACACACGACCCCGTTCAGAGGGCGAGTGATTAAAATATAAACGTGTGTGTGATCACAGTTGTTTTAGCTATAACCTAAAAATGGATCCAATTAATGTGGATTATAGCTACAAACTAAGATTTAAAAAGCATGAACTTAATTTAAGGTTCAGGGAATAATCGCTGTCCATGGTGCTGAAAGGAATCTCTATTTTTTTAGGGTAGGGGTGTACAATTGATTTCCCTTTGAAGATACATTACAAATGAAAATAAAAAGATTGAATTTATTGAATTTATTTTAAAATATATTTTAATACTCAGCAAATTCTGTAATTATATTGTTTAATTGTATTTAAATATCACCATAAATCTACAAACTACTAAAAAAAAGTCCACAAGAACATTTCCTATTTAATTGAAAAAAGATTTCTCTGTCTGCTTGTATATATTTAACACATGAAACAAAATGTTATTGATTCCTGTTGCTTAGAGGAACGAAGCCCAGGATTTAATAAGCTCAGAGACTCGCAAAGGTATGTGCAAAATGTGTGTGTCACACTTCGTTTGGTCTGTGTATTGAAGCAGATGGGAAAATCGAAGTCCAAAGAAAGGTTTCACATTTTTACCGTGGCAAGTAGACTGCGTTGTTGTCATAGCAGCAGTCAGCAGGAATAAATGAGTCAGTGAGTGCAATGACATATCCTTATTCTTTTATTTATTTAATTTTTTAGTGATCATGCGCCAAGTGGAACTGTTAGCTTTGTATAATGTGACTAATCACTGCTTTCACCTCATGTAAGACACATTCCTGTGGCCAAAGAAGAGATTCGTACTGAATATTTTCGTGTTTTCTTGGAAGAAAAACAGCATAAATGGCGAATCCATGAACCAGGGCTTGAAATTTAAATGTGAAATCGCCCGAGGGACAACCATACGATTGATATTCTGCTATACTCTATTAATTAAAATATTAAGTAAGAATTTGAATTAAGATAAATACAGATTTATGACACAAAAGTAGAGGTGTTAAGAAATACGAACACGTTAAATAACACAAAGTAAAAAGCTCCAATATGATATGTTTTTAAATACAGTTATTTAATCTGCAAAAAATATAAAAGGCTCTACTTTTTATATATATATTTCTTTCATTTGACAACAGGGATTTTGTCAAAAGAGGACTGATTTTACATTATTGTTACACTTCCCTTTAGTAAGTTTGCATCCTCTGGTTGGCCACAAATAAGAGCTTTTAGGCCATTTGACAATTTCTCCGTGTGTGATGCAACATTTCACGACAAAGGATAATGTATTTCTATTTTAAAATAAACTTATTTCATATGCATATGCCACCTTCCTAACTTTTAAAATTACTCACAGATTAATGAAGCTTCATTAAGCAGTATCATTATTTTGGATGGCACCCTTTTTATTAACTCCACAATTTTAATTTATTTTGTATTCCGTGTTTCGTGGGAAAACAAGTTGATTTACAATGACAAAAATCATCAAGCTAAAAAAGGAATATCAGTTTGAAAATTTGTAAATTTCCATCCCAAGTGAGGTTCATGTAGTTTAGTCCAAAATGGGTATGCTGGTAATTTGATGATGAGATGAGATTTAACATCTTTCACCACAAGGATGCTATTCAAAGATTATTTGCTTTGATGGGAAGCAGTTGAAGAAATTGTGCATAGAAGCATTAATGATTTGTTTTCCCTCTGAGACGTCTTCGATGATACTGGAGACACGTGGTGGACGAAACATTGATGTGTGTGATTTTTGGTTTCCCACTTTCTGGCCCTGTATCGTGTGTGTATTCTTCATGTGTTTATTATCTTCAGAGCAGATTGTAGTTGACAGAAAACAAACCAACTTGTGGTTCTACCACAATTGATCATATCAGAAATCAGAGGCAGGTGAACAACACTAAATCTTTTGGATGAAGAATATACACCAATTCAATGCTCTATGTCATTCATCCATATCCATCCATCTAATCCATTCATCTTCTTCCAAATATCAGCGACTGGGTCATGAAGAAAAGAGGTCCAGACTTCCCTGTTATTATAAATTTCATTCAGCTCTTCTCGGAGAATACTCAGATGTTCCTAGGTCAACTGGGAGAAATATTCTCACAGGAGTGTTCTGGGTCCGTCTTGAGTTCCCCTAAAAAATGTGGAGCAGGTCTTCTTTGAGTCCCTCCTGAATGACTGAGCTACTCACCTTATCATTAATAGTGGTGTAACACACACAGTAGAGAAAACGTTTATCAACAAGCCACTGTTTCAGTCACTGGCAATGTTTGTGCAGATTCAATGTTATTGACCTAATCCAAACAAGACAGTGTGATAATGTTTGTTTTATATCATCTCAAGGGGTTTGCAGGGAGACACTCTGGCAGCTCAGAGATCAGTTTGACTCTTTATTAAGACTTTCAATAACCATTGTGTCCTACTTCCAACTAATCCAGTTACATTTCAAGACCTGAAGGTTCAGATAAAAATCCCACCGTCTCGTTTTAATCCAGACCCCAGCCACTTTCTGCTGGAAGTTTTTAAGCTCCCAGATGTCCATCCAACTTATCATCCAAGCTGGCGGCTTGTGTCCAACAGATATGAGGCGGTTTGACCATTTCCGTCACTAGATGTATACAGTATATTTTTTTCTTTTAAGTGATTTTTTCACACATATTCCAATAGGTGTCTCTTCTGAGACACACATGGATGGTGTTCAGAAGTGCCAAACGCTCTATGATCTGGCTGCCAGTGTAAAATTTCAAGTGTGACTTGCGTCTTTCTCACTCCCTCTCCCTTTTTCCTGTGTTAGATCAGCAAGGGTGCCAGCTTGCAGGCCCATTATAGCGGCTTTCATGTTCTGCTCAGCGACAGCATGTTTCGGGATTGTGTGTGGAGGTGGTGTGCTGCGCTGTGCTCGACAAAAAAACCTCACCACACACACACACACACACACACACACACACACACACACACACACACACACACACACACACACACACACACACACACACACACACACACACACACACACACACACACACACACACACACACACACACACACACACACACACACACACACACACACACACACACACACACACACACACACGCTGAAGCACATTTAAAGCCCGGGTGATGAGGATGGTCTGGCAGTCTGTCTGCTCTTTGATGAGGGACTACAGTCGTGTCACACATCCAGAAACACAGACAGGAGCCGGAATCAAGGAGAGAAAAAGCTGCAAAGACAATAGTCTGAGCGAGTGGATTCTAAGTCTATTTCTATCATGGTTCTAAAAGTAGGTTTAGTTAGAGGCTGTGTCACCCTCCATCTTGTCTGTTTGTCTCCTTCTCTATCTTCCAGATACCCTGCAGTCCAATCTGTGTTACTGCAGCTCTCTTTCTTGCCGCGGTGTTTCCCCCTAAATCAGACTTAGGCATAATGCGGCCTCTGGGCTTTTTAACCCTCTAATTGCATTTATGCAGCCCTTTGAGCAAAACAATAAAATATGAATCATTTCTGAGCGAAGACTTTGTACAGAGCTCATTGCTACTTCGACTCTAAACATACTTTTCTAGAAATAATAATAATTTCCTTTTTCCTTATTTTACTCTTTTTTGAGTATAACTTATTTGAAATAAACAATGACACTCATATAGTATCTACAAGTTGTGTTAATTTTTTATTTGTTTCATGATTTAATACCAAGACTCTTTTAATTCTTCATATGTTAAAGTATTTAAAATACAATTGAATAATCATTTCTATATTGTTTTTCATTGATTGTTTGTTTTTATTAATGGTTGTCTTTTTTTTAACCAAACTCGTCTGTTGAATGATGAGGTTTAAGCACTTTTATAACATAATTGTATTTTGTTTGGAGACAAAATTTGGAGCTTGATTTGTCCCCTGTGCCACAGGTTAAATTTGATAAGAAAAATGTATCTGTCTGTGACCTAAGGAAAGGGTCAGCATGAGCACCTTTTGGTCCAGGGCTAAAGCCATAGAGATATCCTCAAATATTTGCCTCGAGAAAGAAGGTTCATATATGACACGGTAATTTACAATAGCATGTGACGTTGGCCGGAAGTTGCCAAAAGTAAAGTAATTCTGATTCCTGAGTGTAACCTCCAAAACAGTTTACCTTTACACACAAATAAAAGCTTATAGATGACTGTAAATCACAAATATAAACCATTTTTAAAGGTATCCTTACATTTTAATTTAAACATGTGAAAGATCAGGTGTCTACTTTCCTCTTGGTTGGTTTAATTCGAATTATCGAACCCAATCAATTGAATCATTTAAACATTTGTCTCTCTCTGTGGTGCAGAAGGAGACTCTCGCTCACTCCTGTGGAACACTACTACCACCCGCTGTCCACTGGTCTCATTGCTAAAATAATATTGAACTTTTCATAAAAAATAAATGCTGGACAACAATCTTGTGTTGATAAGAAGCGTTGTGGGCATGTAAATATGAAAGCAGCCTAGTATAGACTATCAGCCTCATTCTTAAACACCCACAGCAATATAAGATTGCGGCGTAAGATATTCAGACGTGTGTTTTGGATCGAACAAAGCTCATCTCTTGTCAATGCATCGATCGACAAAAGTAGCAGCATCTTTAGACATCAGCATGAGGTTCAGTGCTGCCTCGTGTCAGAGCTCTGCGCGACCGGCTAGTGGCTCTCTGAGCCTTCAGCAGTGAGGTCGAGTGGAAGGTTACACATAATGAATTGTGTGTCGTCTGCCCACAGGGTTCACGGGATGCTGTGGAATGACGAGTTGAGCTGTGGGGATTCGGTGGTCATATGTTGTGGTTTTGCATTAACCTCCGACCTGGTGCGCAATTTTGGAAGTACCGCTGTCTTGAAATGAGAGCTTGATCCCCCACACCGGAGAGAGTTCAGTAGACTTATTCAACAGACGCAGCACTGAGGTCGAATGTAATCCAGTTGTTCTGCATCATTTCAGGTTTAGATGGGAAAGTAAAATGTAATTATTTAGAGTAATCTTGTTTGAGCTCCAGCATGTGGTTGATTTGAACATGGACTCTGACCTGATTTGTTTTCCAGGTTAGCTTCGGAGACCAGTAACATTCTGAAGAAAGCCCGATTTTCTTCTGATTTTCAATGACAGTGTCTCAGATGTTACTGGTTTGTAGGGATAGTTCCCCTAAAATTCAAACGTCAGACATTTTCTACTCACCGTCATGTCGACTAAGGGTTGTGACCTTTTTTTATAATCTGTTCCTTTATAGAGTTAGAGACAGGTGGAGCTCAGTTTTCTTCATTCATGTCTAAAATGACGTGAAGTGATTCAGACAGGAGGAACTCTGGGTAAATATCGTGAGTTCTTCCAGTGAAGACAGTTGACTGTATGAGCTCTGAAAGCTGTCGCAATATTTACTTACTGTCTGTATCGCTTGTTATTCTTTAAACTTCTTCTACAAAGAATCTTAAAATAAAGACTTATTGATGTTTTTTCTGAAAAATGTCTAATGTTAGGGTTTTAATAGAAGATGGACGTTACAGACAAGCAGTACGGAGGTATTTGGATGTTTTTAAATGCTTCATGGTCGAAGATGGAGACAACTGAGCATTGGCTGCTTCATTAAAATGAACATACATTTTACCTATCGTTCTAAAAAAGAACCGATTACTCTGAAAATAATTCAAACCCTTGGTCGACATGAGGGTGATTAGAAAATGACGTGGGTGAACCATCACTTTAAATGGGATTTTCTGAAATGAAATAGGTTTATTGGTCTTGGTTAAGAAGACTAATGAAACCTAGAGATGAGATGAGATTACAAATCAACCATACAGTAAAACCCACATTGGTGGTCAACCTTATACCTGACTTATACAACCTATCTCTTCTGTCTGTCTAGTTCTTCCCTTACGGTGATGCGTCCAAGTTCGCCCAGCACGCCTTCAGGACCTTCGACAAGAACAGCGACGGCACCATCGACTTCAGAGAGTTCATCTGTGCTCTGTCCATCACGTCAAGGGGAAGCTTCGAGCAGAAGCTCAACTGGGCCTTCAACATGTACGACCTGGACGGAGACGGCAAGATAACACGTGTGGAGATGTTGGAGATCATCGAGGTAAAATTCTGTGGCAGCTATTTGTACAACTCATTTTACATTTTACTTAGTCAATGTGAACTTTAATGATCAGGAAATGATCAAATGTGTAAAAATGCGCTAATAGGAGTGCAGAAGAAATATTGTTTTGGTAGTATAGGTGGATAAATTTATTTATGAAAGGACCGAACTTCTGAGACTATTTATATGCTGCCATCAAGTGGCCAAACATGGTTAATTCAACCAAAGCATCCTGTAGTCCAGAGGTGAACAATCACATTGTTAGCATGCCAGAAGTTTTGTGAGGCACGATTACAAAAAAAAAAGAACAATCTTGTTTTAGGGGGTAAATAGAAATGTTTCTTCTATTAATGATTTTTTAAAATAATAAATATATAGATAGATCTACCTTTAATCTATTTTTTAACTGCAGTGACTACTTAATTTTCCCCATTGTGGGAAAAAGAAAAGCTGTAACAATACAATACCAGATAATAGAAGATTGATTAGAATTATTGATGAGTTGATGCAGCATCTGATGTTGGAGCTCATCAAAGGCCACTAGATGGCACTCTCTGCATTATAATATCTGGCTCTGATCTACAAACTCAATGAAACCTGGCATCAGTTTTAAACTGACAGTGACATAAAGTGGCCCTTCAAAATGATGACACATAATTCAGCTCCAACAAGTGATGCTTCATCATTAGGCCTCATCAAACCGTCACTAATAACAATTTAACGATCACAAGTAAGTTTATAAGAGGTGTGAACAAGTGTCCTCTGCTCCTCCTTTATGCAGGCCATCTATAAAATGGTGGGCACCGTGATCATGATGAAAATGAACGAGGACGGCCTGACGCCCGAGCAGCGGGTGGACAAGATCTTCTCCAAGATGGATAAGAACAACGACGACCAGATCTCCCTGGAGGAGTTCAAAGAGGCGGCTAAGAGCGACCCGTCCATCGTATTACTCCTGCAGTGTGACCTCCAGAAATAGTCCCAGGGCAAGCAAAGCGCTCCACCAGCCGCCACGGACTGCACAGAAAGAATTCCATGTTCCATTCAGTTTGCAGCTATTTCCACTGAAAAAAATGGCTTGGACTACCTTTCAATGGATCTGCTTCTTGTGTTTGAAACACTTGTGTGCATGAGAATGTTATTTGCTATTTAAAAAAAAAAAAATCAAGATCAACGCTCAAAATACAACAAGGGGAGGGTGGAAGACACAAACACACACATGCAGACACGCACCTCACTACACCTCGCACAACTAATATATATATAAAGAGAAATAAATATTTAAGTTATTTAAAGATTTACTGCCAAAATGTGACGTGTGCAAATTATTTTCCATTTTCATTCTTCCTGGGCTTTTTCACACATCAGTTAAAGTTGCAGCTTCGCTATTTATTGTTTACTGATGCTAACTATCTGTGCTTCATGAATTCAACTAAACCAAACTCATATATCTGCCTCTGATAAAGACACTGTCTATCAAGTATTAGCTTTGGACAAACTTAGAGATGGACGGGGGTTTGTCTAACTTTTCCTTGCTTGTACCGTTGGTAAAAAATATGTAAATGTAGTTTATTTGCATGCCTTTAGATCCTGCCTTAAAATAAATCTCTTCATGTTGCATCCTGTGACTGACGACAGAAAGCCTTATCTAAGCAGACACTGGGAAAAAAAAAGATTTTTACTGACTAGGAGAGAGAGTAACGCGACAGTAGGTCCCTTTTTTGGGATGGGACTTTAGTGAGGCCGCTTTAACTATCTAAGCATGTTTCCTTGTAGCTTAGCTGTGATGTTTATTGCCAAGACCTGTGCATTTTAATTCAGTAGCATCGAAACAGAAAGGAACGGTATAACTAAAACCTTGCAAGTAACAAAAGAACATTTGTTTTAGAATTAACATCACTTGTTTCTAACCATCAAAACCACTGTTTTGACTTTTTTCCAGGTTGCATATCAGTTTAGAGGTTTGGTGAGTGTCACAGAAACTTGTGCAACATTAGTTTTTTTCAGTGGAAGTAGAAAAACATGTTCGAAGGGGAGCATTCGTTTGCTTTCGAGAGCCCTTACTGTGAAGCCTTTAGTTGGGAACTCTACATCTCCACGTATTCTCTCTCCTACCTATCAGTCAATCTTTTTGTACTTTTTTACTCCCCTCTCACACCACTAAGAGTACATGTAGAGAAGCGAAGGTCATCTTTGAATCAGAACTGCAATACAGAGAAAGTAGTTTGCCTGTGTCCAAAGTAAAAACGTTCTAATCAACTCAGTCACTGGTATCTGAAATTCTCTACATCTTTGGCAGCATCGTATTTCCAATTGTGTTGTTGCTATAAAGCATCAAGATACCAAATGTAAGCAAAGGCAACCGTGTACGAGAATTATTTTGTAGCATGTATCGTGTCCCTGACAACATGGCTGCACTATTCCCTGTGTCGTGATTTAATCTAATAAAAGGAACTCTATGGGCTTTTGTGTTCTTTTGTCCCTCTGTAATGATTCTACGAAGAACAAAAAAAAAAAAAAAAGGTTTCAGTTTAAGTATGATGAAGCCGTTAAAGGTAAACTGTATTTAAACACATTAAAGCAAGATAAATGTAATAGTCTGGCCCGTTCTTGGTTGACAAAAGAATGTAACAGATAAACTGTAGCATTTGAGCTGATTTAATCTTTATTTTGAAAAAAAGCAATTATTTCTTTCTTAAGTCACTAAAAACACATAGGCTTTCGGTCAAATGAAAAGAAAATCAAAAATACATGTACAAGAAATAAAAAAGCGTGAGTGTCACTTTGGTGGGTCCGTGTTGATGCCGTATTTCTCTTTCAGCAGCTTCAGCTGTTCCTCCTTCTTTTTTGTGTCCATTTTCTGGAAAGCCTGTAAAAAAAAAAAAGATTGAACATGAAAATACTAATATAAATATTAACCTTTGATCCAATACAGACACAACATCTGCAAAATTGTGGAAGAGCAAATAACTATGAATATCGTAATGAAGCCACTGGCCTGTTTGACCAACATTGTTATATATTGGACCACATACCCTGTTTGCATTGTAGTAAAGGACGACGAGATATCGGTTGCAGACATTGAAGCCTGACAGGTGGTCGCAGGCATTTTTGGCATCAAAAATGTCTTCGTAAACAACATATGCTGTGCCTCTGGTTTCCGGCGTGTTACCACTGAAAGACAAATAATAATAACATTATGGTTAAGAAAAACATTGAAAAATCAATCTTCATACACCATAACTACTGTTACACAATGAACTACATACACTATTTTTAAGGATATGAATGATCTGAGCAGTAAAACAAGTTACCTGAAGCCTTATTTTCCATTTATTCATAGCATCAAGAATGTGGGCTTAAAAGTGTTACTCTTTGCAACAATGTGTATTAATTATAAGCAAGAGAACATATTGGGGGTGCTCCAATTCATTGACTGCTGATTATTACCCTCCGATGATGATCAATCCATCAGCGCTCAAGAATTGATCAGTGGTGGCTTATACGTTGTAGTAAACCACATCAAGCATGTATGTATATATATATATATATATATATATACACAAACATGTCATTGTGCGTAGGTACTTACGTTCTGATTTGTCGGATTGGTCCATACTTTCCAAATATATCATACATTTCCTCTGCTGTGATTTTGTAGGGGAGATTTCTGATGTAAAGTATTCTGTTCACCTCAGGAGGCAAACGGATCTGAAATTAAGAAAGTTCAATGTAAACAATACTTCCAAAGAAAAGCTGACTGTATAATTAGTTATCGAAACCAATTTTTGTTCACTATAAATATTGCCATATTGAATATATTAAGATGAAATTCAAGAAGGATATTACCAAATAGTGATACGACACGTAAAAATAGTTTAGGTATAATTCTGTGTTGAAGCACAATTAAACGTGTACATTTGTACGCATGTTATGCTTGTTGTCAACAGTTAGCATATGTGCTAATCACGCGTTTTCCCGATCACTAAAACACGAAGACACAATTTGATGTACAAAACAAAATAAATATATAATATTAACTCACGTTTGCGCGTTTCGCCGCTTGCATCGCCATTATTAAAGACTTTTTATTGGACACAAAAACAGAAAGAACAGGGACGCGGAGTTCCGCAAAGACTGTTGTTTTATTTCAAGATGGCGGCGGTTCCTGGATAGTGACGAACTTCCGGTAAAATCAAACATGCAGGTTATTATGTGTAGTGCTGCCCCCTAGCGATGAAAACCTTGATGCGCTCTCACTGATGTGGAGTAACGTGTGAACAAATAAATTGTAAAATAAATCACAGTAACAACAATAACAGACTAAATTGATCATTGTAAATTATTAGTGTGATATATATCCAAAAACTATAAAAAAAAATTGTCATATGTTATATGAAACGCAATGTCCAGTATTGTATTGTGAAGTTCCAATAATATTAGTATTAGTTTTAAAAGTTCAAGATATCGATACTATGTATTTTCCGACTTTAAATAAAACCCCTTTTGCGTTAGGCATATTTCGTTTTTGCCTCCGTGGTAAAGGGATATTTTCTATTGAGCAGCCCAAAGAAAAAGAAGTAAGTAAGTAAGTAATTTATATTTAAAGAGCGTTTTTCCAGATCAGGGTCACAAAGCGCCTAAACAATCCAAAACAATACTCAATAAAATATACACTTAAAAGATCAAGAAAACACTGAGAACAATACAGGACTATTTCTCTTTAATTGTTTCGCAATCCTATCAACGCAACATTGCCATACGTTGTATTTATATTTATTTATAATTATTAAAAATGATTTACAATTATTAAACAAGTGGATAAAGCCGCCTCCCTGCTTGCCACTCACCTACGTGATAAATAAAAACATCGATAAAATAAAAACATTTAAATTATTTATAGGACACATCCGAAGTATAATATATAGTATACGTTTTAACATATAATATTCATAATAATTATAATTCGTTTTTACAACAACGTTCAGGTGGGCCACATGGGTGACCTGGTTACATCCGGGTCACGGGCGGGTCAAACTTATCGTCCTCAATTGAACGCATCGGTAATTAGCGTTAGCTAGAATTGCGACTCTCTTACAGTCTATATCCGAAAAAGTATCACTTCTTACTTCGATTTAAGAAACGCGCAGCTTTATTCAAATATCCATGTTAGCGAGCTCCACAAAGGACCAACATTTTTTTTAAACTAGTGGTGATTCTTTGCAAGCGCCATTTGCCGGAGAATCCGCGCAAAAGATATGCTCGTCTGACTGCGCAACGCAGTTTCGGACTGCTCGGTAAGTCAGGAGACTTGTCTTAAAGTTGTGAGTTTTATTTCTGTATTTCATTCTGCTTTCATAACTTCGAAAAAAACACAAAAAAACACGCCACGCTATGTGAATTGTACAGTCCGCGTCCGTATGACGCAACGTGTTAAGACGGACTACAAAAATGGCATCAAATTGAAACTTATTAACGCAACTTTTATCTTTGTTTGAATTGTCTGTAGAAGTTCTAACTTCTTAACTTTACTACATGCATGTCCATGCATGCACACGTGTCTTTCCTCTTGCTAATTAGTAGACTTGCGTCACGAAAATATACAATAAGCAAGTACGATGACGTATCTGAATATAAATAAATGTATAAAATAGCTTTAGCAGTTTGGGTAAAAGTAATAGTTTATTTGTGATCTTGTTAAAATGTATGTTGTGTGTATTGTTTTCTACTGGTCGTCGGATTTTAATTACTTTTTTTTTTTTTTTTTACAAATAATACAGGCTTCGAATTTAAACTTTTTAAGTTCAAGGCAAATGTTTCCTTAAAGAAGATTATACATTTTAGGACACCAAGGCAAGTTGGAAGGACACAAGGCAAACATTTCTTCCGAAGTAGGGGCACCAAAGCAAATGTCTATTTATATATATATATATATATATATAATATATAGTAGAGGAAAATGATAAAATAATGCAATTATCATTCTATAAATATTATCATTTTCATTAGCGGCTTGTATTCAATGTTTACAAAAAGTATACAAATGCACAGATGTTACACACTTAGTCGATGACAGAACACGAATCAAAATAAACACGCACATGAACAATATCGACAGGCTAAGGAAATGGCGAGTTTCGAGGACAAACTTTACATTTAAACAATGAAATAAACGTACCTAAAAAAGCAGTATTTTGCTACATTTTCTCCCCAACGGCCTGTAATTTCTTGTCCTTCCTTTTTTTTTTATTACACTTTCTTTGCTGAGCATTTTTAAAGTTTGTTGCCTGACCAAAATTGACCGGACACCTCCTTGGAGACGCTGATGTAAAGAGTGTATCACTCGGAACTGCTCGGCTGTTTTTCTTTGTCGTTAGTTAACCTTGTCACAATCTTCCAAAATGGCTGCTGCCGTGTTGTTTACCTTTTACCGTTAGATATTGATCAGTTGAAAATGTTAAATAGCAATCAAGTCGTGACCATTTTACTATGTTCATTCGACGAAACAATTACGCTACCAGTATTTATTAAAAAAATAAAAGCCAAGGGCGGTCACGGCAAGTTGTTGCCGAAAACATGGGTACATTTTTCAGGGCATCACGGCAAGTGTGGAGGACGGTCACGGCAAGTGCCGTGGTTGCCACTGTGGAATTCGAACCCTGTTAATATCAACAAACCCTTATCACCTTGTGGAATGTGCTTTTTTTTAAATGGCGTCTAATGTAACAGCACAGTTGGTTTTAGTAAAATGATTTACTTTTAGTATTATCCTAAAATGCGTTTGATTTATTACTCAAGTCTTATTGGATTCAAAATTATCTTCTAAAGGTCTCCCAAACTAAACAATTAAGGTAAATATTAAACCAATTAGTATGTTAAAAGCAGACAATAATAATAATAAATAATGTCTTGACTGTTAATATTTGGGTAAAAAAGCAAAAATGTATAGCTTGAGTTCTACTTTTATTTGTGTTTTATGGTTGCAACTGACAATAAATCAACAAAGTTCAGTGGTGCTGACTTGTATCTAATCATGTGTGTTTCAGATCTCCACCACTGCTGTCTGTGATGTTGATGTCTGACGGCCAAAGATAATGGACCCCACTTCCAAAATGTCAACCAACTTCGAGCTTCCTGTCAAAGGGTCAGATATAAAAGTCCTTATTACAAGGGTCCATTTGCATCCGCAATCATCACTTGTGGAGTTTTGGGGTAAATTTAATAATGAACGTGCGGAAGATTACCAGAACCTGTACAAAGCTATTCAGTCTCCAGGAAAATATCTTTACATGGGTGAAGGAAATGCTGGGGACCAGTGCTTGGCACAGATAGACGGCACTTGGTACAGATGTCGTATTGTCTCACGAAGTGGCGGGAAGTACAACATTTTCTTCATCGACAACGGGTTAACGTATAGCACAACAAATCATGTGTTGTCATGGGGCCGAAATGATTTTTTCAATCTGCCGCCAGAAGTGGAATGCTGTGTCCTGGCAAACGTTTTGCCTCTCTCACCTGACGACAAGTGGTCTCCTGTTGCCCATGAATTTGTAAAATCTCTCCAAGGACAGCATGTGGAAGCACATGTGCAGGAAGTCTTCTTGTCTCACAGAACATGGCTTCTTCACATCCCTTGCATATCAAAACAAATGTATGAGATTGGTTTTGCGAAGAAACTGTCGCCCAACATGTTCCAGCAATTTGTTCTGATTGCATTGCGGTCTCCCGCTGAGGTGGAAAGTTCTTCTCAAGAGATTTCACATCTGGAAAACGAGCGACTGCACAAGCAAGAGTTGTACATGCACCCAGAGATCGTGGCAGCGACTGTGGAGACTGTGGTAGTAACAGAAGTGCGAAGCCCAGATAGGATTTTCTGCCAGCTAAAGGTGTTTTCTCAAGAGTTGAAAAACATTACAGACCAAATGGCTCAGTTCTATGGAGGCAGAGGCGCAAATTGCACTGTGAATCCAGATATGATTGGATACCCATGTGCTGCCAAAACAAGTGACTGCAAGTGGCACCGCTCAGTTCTCCAACAGGTTTTTCCAACGGAAAACATCGTGGAAGTACTTGATGTTGACTATGGAACAAAGTCTTTGGTCCAAATTGAGAACATCAGACCCTTGTCTCCACAGTTCTTCCGGATGCCTGTTGTGACATACATCTGCTCACTCCATGGAATCATTGACAAGGGTGAGGGGTGGACAACTTCCCAGTTGGACTATCTCAAGAACCTTATTCTGCACAAAACCTTAATTGCAAAATTTGAATACCAGAGCATCTCTGAGGGTGTTTATTATGTTACACTCTACGGAGATGAGAACTTGAATAACCTGTTCAACACCAGGAGAAGCATGTGTCTGGAATATGAAAATGCAAATGGAGACTATGCTCGAGACACGGGCCCATCACAGCCGGGATTATCCATTAGTAATGGTGATGCATTTGGAAAAAGCAACAAGTCTCTAACTTGTCCAGTCGAGGAACTTCGTGTCAACTCAACCCACTTGGCGCTTGTACAACACGTAACCAGTCCATCAGAGTTTTGGATCAAAACTGTGAGCTTCTCGAATGACTTGGATCAGTTAATGGACAGTCTCAACATTTTATACAGTGATTCAACGAATGAAGGTGTCGTGAAAAGCCCCTTTGTCGGACTCTTCTGTGCTGCAAAAGGGGACACTGGGGACTTTTCTCGGGCAACTATTGTAAAAGTCCTTGACTCAAAAGTTGAAGTGTTCTTTGTGGATTATGGAAACAGCAGTGAGGTCTCAAAAAGTGATATCAAACTTCTGCCTGATCAATTCAAAAAGTTACCGTGGCTTGCAATGAAATGCTCATTGGCAGGTCTCCGACCTAAACGGCTGAAGTGGAGCCACGATGCTGTTGATGTTTTCATCAAACAAGTCATTGGTAAAGTGTTCAAATTGGACGTGAGGGCAAAAAGGGGCGACACGTATCTTGTAAAGCTTATGGATCCCCAGGCACACAGAAAAGAAGATATTGGCGAATTGCTCTGCAACTCTGCACTTGCTGAAAATGATGACGCTCAAATCAAAGCAACAACCACTATACAACCTGCTACTGATGCTCCACTGCAGGGGTCAAGTCAGAGATTTGGTGATCGCTGGATTTCCTCTCCACCTCAAGCAAACGGCAAAGTTGACATAAGTGAACAGAGTTCGGCTTCCTTTAAGAGTGAAATGCTTCCCATTGGGAGCACCCTGGAAGTCAATGTCACATGCATCAAAAGTCCAAATGAATTTTGGTGTCAACTAGGGAACACAGAGTACTTAAAGTCCCTCATGCACACCATGCAGGATTGCTACACTGGTAGTGAGTTTGCACCTGTTCGAGAAAAGGCCTGTGTAGCTCGCCACCCTGACCGTGGTACGTGGTACAGAGCCCTCATCGTCAAAAAACATAAAGGGCCATCTGTAGATGTTCTTTTTGTCGACTATGGCCAAATGGAGGAGGTCTCCATCTATGATTTGAGGGCAATCTGCCCAGACTTCCTTGAACTGAATAGGCAGGCTTTCCAATGTAACCTTTTAAATGCCGTTGACCCCTCCTCAGTTGTCGATAACTGGAGTGAAGAAGCAGAAGAAAGGTTTCACAGTTTTGTGGAAAGTGCCGGATCAAATCTTATTCCAATAAAATGTACCATCTATGCCGTCAAGCAAAAGGAGGGTGGTGTTATAAATGTTGTGGACCTGGAGACCCCATTTGAAAGTCTTTCAGCAAGTTTGGGTGACTTGGTTAAGGATGCACAGCTTAAACCATCCATTCAACATGATACCTACTTCTATTCGACGCACAACATTGAAACCGGGACAGAGGAGGATGTCACAGTGACCTGCATCAAGAGTGTAGGTCAGTTCTATTGCCAATTTGATAGAAACACTGAAGTCATGGAGGATCTGAAGTTGAAAGTCAACACCCTTTGTAATCAGTTGAGAGTTACATGGCAACCAGCTGCTATAGGCACCATCTGCTTTGCAAAGTACGTTGATGGACAGTGGTACAGGGGACAGATCGCTGCAACAAACCCATCTTTGGTTGTCCACTTTGTGGATTATGCGGACATAATAAGGATGGAAAAGTCCGACCTGCTTCCTGTTCCCAAAGAAGCCAAGAATATCACGATGGTTCCAGTACAAGCAGTTCTATGCCGTCTTTCTGACGTCCCTATGGATATTCCTGAGGAGGCAAACAAGTGGTTTGAAACCAGTGCTACGGATTGCAAGTTCACAGCAAAAGTAGTAGCCAGAGAACCTGATGGAAAACTGCTAGTTGAGCTGTATCACAAAGCTGTGCTGATAAACTCCAAGATAAAGAAACTATTCAAGATCGGAATACAAACTAGAGACATTCACCTAAACGACAGACGACAAAAAGCGTCTGCAAATTGGGTGCACGGCCAGCTGGTCAGAAACTCTAAGGTGGAACTGTACACGCCTCCCCACAAAAGACGGTGTAATGGAAAACTAAGCAGTCTGCAAAATGGATCCCGGCCAGAAAGTTCCCATATCTCCTTGAAAGAAAACACTCTGCCAGAGGATAAAAAATGGCAGACGTCCAGCTCACCCGTTGGTCAATCTGAAACAAAGCCCAATTTGAATCACCTTTCCAAGACTGAAAGGCAGCCCAAAATAGGAGATCTGGCATCAAAATGCATCATGCCAGGTTACAATGATTTTGTTTTTGTTTCACACTACAATAGTCCTCTTAGCTTTTATCTTCAATTTGTTGAAGAGGAGCAAAAGATTTTGTCCTTGGTGGACACTCTGAATGAATCCTCCCCCAAATGTGACATCACCCAAGTGAAGCCAGGTGATTTAGTTCAAGCAGAATTTGAAGAGGATTCTTCTTGGTACAGAGCAGTTGTGCGTGACGTTGATTCCAACAATACAGTGCGGGTAGAATTTGTGGATTTTGGAAATACTGCAAATGTTACAATGAGTAAGTTGGCCAGACTGCCCAGAGCTTTGCTGGATCTACCTACCTACAGCACACATTGCATGCTGAGCCAGGCTGCAGGGATGAGGAAAGAGAACGTGCAGGATGCACAAGTGTTGTCGTCATTTAAAGACAGCATTGATGGTATTGGAGAAAAGGGGATCAGGTGCAAGTTTGTTAAAAAGTCAGGTTCTATCTGGGAAGTTTCTCTTGAAGATATCAATCTCTTGGATGTTGAAGAACCCACTTGTTCTCTAGTTGATGGCCATGTAGTCTCACCAGATGCCCGTCATGCAGATGAATCACAACTTCACATGCTTTCACGACGCTTCCTACAGCCAGATGTTCAAGAAGGAAGTCATCTTGTGGTCTATATTACAAATACAAACGAGGACCAATCTTTTTGGTGTCATTTATCCAACACAAATGCCCTTGACACGATTACTTCAAGTGTCTCTAAAGTTGTGGAATCACCAGATTGTGCACACTCTGACATAAGCTCATTGTCCAATGGTTCTCCATGCATTGCTCTATATCAAGAGGACAGTCGGTGGTATCGTGCAGAGGTCCTTGAGAAAAATGGAGTGGAGCTTTCGGTTTTCTATGTGGACTATGGGAATAAGTCTAAAGTCAGTGTTGCAGATGTGAGAAAAATTCCTCCAAATCTACTAGAAATACCATGCCAGGCATTCATGTGCGTCCTTAAAGGCTTTGAAACTGGAAGTTGGCAGAGTGGTGTCATTGATGAGTTGCTTTCACTCACAGATGACAAAGAGTTGCAGCTAACGGTCACAAAAACGGCTGAAGAAAATGGCCAAATGTTGTGTTATGTGATACTTGAGTGTGAAGGCGTCGTTATGAATGACTCACTAAAAATCTGGTGGAAGACATGCACACCACAAACTGAGTTCCCACAAATGGACATTGTGTCACCTGAAGCTCAATTATGTGACTCTGAAGCAGATACAGCTGTAGCAATTGTGGATGAGCCTTTCGCTGAGATTTTGGCAACTTTGAAATCTGAACCGCTGGAAATGGATCTGGAGCAGAATGATGAGGATGTTCACATTGGCACATCAAGTGAAAACTCTAGTAAACAGCACATAGATTGCCGAGAAATGAAAGTCCTTGAAGTTCAGCATTTTGAAGAAAAGATGGAAAACGACTTGTTACAACTTGACACAAATGAAGATGAAGTCGTGCCAACTTCTGAACGTCTGGAGCCTCATTCTAACAGAATGATAATGGAAACCCCACTATTAACAGTTGTGCGAGAGGAAGTCTTGGAGACTCTGCCTTCTGGAAGTCAAATCAATAATGCAGAATTGCCATATGGCTCCCTAGTATTGAGAGAAGGGCCTGAAGAGGATACGGTTGAACTCAATGATTTAAAAATTGAAAATGAGTCAACCGAATACACAGCTGCTGCATCCACTGGGATGATGTTTGACGATTCTGAAAGTGCAACAAAGAGTCCATGTGAAGAAACGTCAACCAGTATGAGCAACATCTCTGACTTCATGATTGCATCTGGTAAGCCGCCATTATTTTCCAGATAGTGTTCAGTTTTAATTTATATTGATTTTAATGTTTTTGTTTTTTTCACTACCAAGAGATGCATATCAAAAATGACAAAATAACAGTAAAACTGGTAAGTCTCTTGTTACTTTTCTCTAAAACTGTCATGAGGAGTCCTTTTAAATAAATAAATCCTGCTGTATTTCCTTCTTAAGATCCCCAGAGAGAGCAGTGTATCCAGCACAACTTCATACCCACTGGACAGGGATGATCAAAATGTTCTTGAAGTCAACCTGGTACATGCATGGTTTTATCTTTTTAATATGAACTTGAACCAAATGGTTAAAAACCTGACTGATTTTATCATCTCTTAGGTAAAAAGTGAGTCTTTGGAGCCATCATCTGTGTTTCCCCTTGAGCCACTTACTGGTGAGAAGCATTTTGTGTATTTCTGAACTTCAAAGAAGGTTTATTTTATTATTTTTTAGGTTGAATTAAAGGTAATTGCAGTAATGTGGAATAATTGTTCGTAATGCAGCTTCCTATCAAAAGGCTCTTCCTGTTCAGCTTACATTTGTCCTTTCTATGTCTTTTCAAATTCATTTATGTAGTTGCAGTTTCGTTATTCAAAACAGTTGCTGTAAATAGTGTTGATTAATAATTAAATGTGATGTTTCTGATAGAACGTGATGGTGCTGAGATGAAAGTTGAAAAGGATGACCTCCACCAAGAGGACAATCCTGATAATTCTGTCATTGACAAGGTACTGTTTGGATGTTTATACAACTATATTGACATTAAAAGAGCTGTATTGTCATTCTTTTTTTTTGGCATCTTTGCTCGTAGACTATACTTGCTGAGCCCATAATTGAAGATGTGAACCTGGAACGACACAAAGAAAAACAATCGGGTAGAAAAACATAATTTTCTACTGAGAATTTGGAGTTTTTATGTCCCTAATCCTGCATTTACTGACTCAAAGCACCACAGTTCTGTCCCATTTAATGATGAAAATACAAGTGAATTAATGATGTATTAGTAAATAACTGTTGCAATTAATGTTTTGACCTTGATTTTTTTATTTTTTCCGATGGTATACATTCATGATTAAAATCTATTTAATTCATTGTTGCGCCACTTTAATGTCGAGGATGTGTTTTAGCAGAGCTGCAAGTTGAGGCTGATGTCTTACTGGACAATATACCACTGGTTTCCTTATCAGACATGGTAGGTTTTCATTCCAAAACCTTTTATTTATTTATTTATTTATTTTTTAAACGTCAGTGATATTTTATAAAATATTTGCTGGTGTTGTCTTTGCAGAATGACTCGGTTGGGGAAGAGGAACCGTTAACAGGTCACAAGGAGGAACAATCAGGTTAAACTCACTAAAATATTTGACCACAAAAGGTTGCTCTACTGTGGGTGTAATGTGCAATCTACTCTACTCTACTAGTTAGTTAAGATATACCACCGAAAATATCATCATAATTAAAGCAACATTATTAAACAATCATTTTTTAATTAAACTTAATGATCTTTTATATATCAACTGTGACAAGCATGTTTATGTAGTCCAAGAGTTGGACATTTCCATAATATCAGGGGAGCACATATGAAGTCTGGAATGTAATTTAATAATCTATTTTCTATTTAGGGAGTAAACATGTGTAGGTATCAACTTTGATAAAGGGTCTTGAATAGTTGTCAGGTTCACTCGGTTTTCTAGATCCATTATCATTCTTGCTCTTCAGTCTGATAGAATCTGATTTTGTTGCTGTAGAGCTTTCGTCTAAAGATGAGGACCTCTCCCCAGAAGAAGTCCAAACACCTGTCTCGTCTGACAAGGTACATTCTACTTATCTTAATATTTTTTAAAACAAGGTTTTTTTTATAATCTTTAATGATGTTTGATGCAGGGCCACTCTGCGACCGAAGAGCTTGTGGTCTGTCATCAGAACGAAGGTTCAGGTTTGTGTCTCAACCACACTAACTTGTAGTTATGTTAATTACTTAAAGTACTTTCATGTTACCTACAGAGTTCCAGGATGGAGCGAAATATTCAGACCAAGTAGAACAGAATTGTGATTCTGACGAGGTACACTAAAGCAGATATAGATACAAAAAATGTTTTTTATTTTCCTGAACAATACCTCTTTGTCTTTGCAGAAGGACTCTGTGATGAAGGATATGTCCCAGGAAGATGATGAACATTCAGGTGTGTTAGCATATTGTTACCCAGACAACAATACAATATATTATAAAGTAGTAGTAAAATTGTACAGTTATTGCAAAGAAAACAAACTAAATCATACAAGCAGTAAGGATTGCCAGGTATAGTCTACCTTCTTTACAACCCTCTTTTTCAGGCAGAATTTGTGTGTCTTTGTGGCGATCCAGAAGCAATTTCTTAAATCCCATTGTCAAATTAAAAAACATTGGATTTTGTTTGTTTCCAACAGATGTTGGTGTTCAGGATCTCCTTCAGTCGGTGGAGATCCCTCAGGATTTGAATACGGTTCATATCATTGATTAATTGAAGCTCTTCATCTAGAAATCTTTAACGTTTCTGTTTCTTTGCAGAGTAACTTGATTACTGAAGACGATGTGTTCATCTGTAACAAAGCTGATGATTCAGGTTTGTCTAAGATATTTTAATCTATTGTACAGGTTAGGTGCAGGGGATTTTGAAATGATATTTCCTTTTGATTAGATTAGGTAGAACTTTATTGATACTTCAGGAGGTCTCCTTCGGGAAATTGTTTTTTTTTTCCAATTAGACACAGCAATACATCAATTAATTAATTAATATAATTAATTGATGTGGCTCTCACGACAAAGATGGAAGAGATTTGCCATGTGACCGTGGCATCTGTGACTGTAGAATAAATGGAAAAAAAAGAAGTTTTATGCTTGATTAAAATGTCAATCATAATCCACAGGAATTCCAACTGATGGTGTCCCACAGGATTTTGCTTCAGATGAGGT